>NC_092865.1:5620774-5645588 GCF_032062135.1 Pyxicephalus adspersus | reverse complement strand
GCTCTCCGCACTCCCTGCAAACTTCAGGCAAAGTGTACAGCCTGGATCCGCCCCGCGACACAACCCCACCACCAGATTGGTCAATTCCCCATCTGTCAAACGCGTCCCAGGATTAGATTGGCTAAAGCGCACGCCACTCAGCTCCGTCTAGACTCAGCCCGAGGGAGGAGGCGCAGCTCCGTCCCTTCCCCGACTGTAAAATCTGCCGAGCTCAGCAACTCTCCAGATGCACTAAAAAGAAAGGAAATCCACCCTGACTTTTTTTTTTGGTGCATGGAGCTAAGAATTCCGCAGCACCTCACCCTTCCCTGCTGCAACACACACAGCGCTGTCATCTGCACCCCCCCCACCCCCACATACCCCCCCCCCCCCACCATGCACACAGACATTGTAAAATAAAAAGTGAATTGCAAACCACGTACCATTATGCATGCAAAATGTGCGGTACGGGGGGGACTTTACATAGCTCGGGCCGGTGGCTTCATTTTTCTGACACCTTTTACAACAGTCTGCAAAGTTGGCAGCACCCCGGAAGAAGGAGGAGAGGGCTCGGCGCAGGCAGTTCATCGGCTGGTCGCTGGGGGGCGCTATACTCTGCGCTGATGGATTAGTATTTATTTTTGGCCGGCTGATCCGGGATGGGGTGCACAAGTTGCAATCTATTTCCGCAATCGCTGTAATTTGCATATTTCCCAGGCTCAGCCAATGAGAGCCCAGGCCCGGGCAGGGCTGAAGGGGCGGGGCAGAGGCTCAGAGCTGGCTGCAGGCTGGACACACATAGATCCCTGCACATGACCTCAATCTCTCCATAGCCCTGCATGCAGCTGTAATGCTTCAATGCCACAGTCACAAAGCAGCCTGAATTCTTTAATCTGAGAATATGTCAAGTCATGACTTTTTTATTCCAATATGGCCAACTCATTGAGCCTCATGCATGAGATGTTTGCAGCAGTAATGCATGGTTTGCTGCAGATTTATTAAAGCTCTCCAAGGCTGGAGTAGATACACTTTTATCAGTGAAGCTGGGTAATCCAGCAAACCTGGAATTAATTTCTTCAAAGTCATTTGCTAGCAAATGTTTTGAATCCTGGACTAGATGGATTCCAGGTTTGCTGGATCACCCAGCTTCGCTGATAAAAGTGTATCCTCTCCAGCCTTGGAGAGCTTTAATAAATCTGCAGCAAACCATGCATTACTGCTGCAAACATCTCATGCATTGCGGTGCTATTAATTCACAACGTGCTTTCCCAAGTGCACTGCTTTGTGTTCACAAGAGATTGTACTTCACTTCCTGTCCCAGAAAAGGAACAGGAAGTGTGAAGAAGTCTCTACAAAGTGAAGGGAATCACCCACGTCTTTATTGGAAAAGTTAGATTTACCCTCCCGGGCAGTAGCCCCGAGTGTGGCTCGGGGTAAAAAAAAAAACAGCGGTAACCCCGATCAACACTCAGAGTAAAAAAATAATAAATAAAAGACTTCCCTGGTCTCACCGGCATCCTTCAGTGTCCTGCCATCCTCTGGCTGTCTCCTCTTCATTGATCTGTTACCCGGCGAGTGCGCTGACGTTCCCCCGGAGTTCCAGGTGACGTTGGTGCGTGCGGCCGTTTCTAAGGGCGCGGCGGGAATTTCAAATTATTTTGTATTGCATTCAATACAAAATAACTGTATTGAATGCAATACACTGAATTTATATGTCTAGAAGCGGTACATTGACTTTAAAAACATTTTTTTTACAGTATGATTTAATAGTATGAGTATAATAAAGTATGAAATCATGGCAAAGTTTATTATTACATTTCTTTTTTTATTATTTATTTGATTTATTACTTTGACATGATTTTGTGTTTCAATCTTTATTATACTAATATAATATACTGTAAAATAAATTTTCATGAAAAACAAGGTACCGTTTGAGGATGTATAAATCCGGACAGAAATGAACCACCCAGGAGGTTAAGGAGCCAATTACCAGAACCATATTAAGTACTACATACCCCATATGTATGCATATCACGTACTTATTGTAAAGACTCCAGCCCATGTAAAAAAAAAAAAAAACGTCTCGGGGCAACATTTGACCTTTAAAGTGACAGTGACACCTTGAGTATCACCTGTAAAAGGATACTTGCATGGTCCAAAAACATTAATTGACTTGCTTGTTGTGTGAGCATTTGGTGGGCTCTTTGGGGGATTCCTCTTAATATGGTTTTAGCATGGCACCATTCAGTATAATTCATACAAGCACCGACCAATCGCTGATCTAGATCTCAAAATCATTCACTGGAAAAATTACCCCCGGCCCTGGGACATCTGTATAATGTATATTATCATTGTTGGGGTCCTAAACATTCCCTACTGAATCCAAAATTACAGCCAAAAAATGTGTTTTGGGTATACATTGTGTGCAGTACTTACCTTCCATATTTTGGATATAGAACAAATTGTAGAACTTTTTCTGCATGGTGGCCCCGGCACCATCCCATGGGGTTGGTGATTTGCTCCTCAAGTTGCAATTTTCTCAGTGATCCTTGGTGGCAGCTGGCAACAATGCTGCAAAGAAGGTAGATGAAAAATGTTCAATCTACAAAGTGAACCATGACAATGTTAAGTGAGGAGACACCTGCAATGGCATTGGGTGCCATCGTTTTTAGTGCCAAAATCACTATTTCTGAATGTCCCTTTTATCTCCCATCACCAAAAAGAAATCCCCCCTCATTATCCCATTACAACCCGTGAAACTCACGTTACCCCTGACTGAGACCCAATCCTGTGTGTTATTGCATTGCTTATTGGCAGCTATAAAAATAGTAGAATTCTCCATAGAAACTAAATATTTGTTTTATTTTATCTCAAGAAATATGGAGGAATTTGGTTTAAGCTGGACATTTCCTTTACAACATTACAAAACATCTTCTATGCTGCTGATTGATCATCATGTTTACTAGTAATATCCTGTTTATTATTATTTTTATTATTAATAATATTATTATTAATATTAATAATATTAAAATCTCCTGTTGCCCAAAATTTCTACATAACTGGATGATTGACGAGAATATGTTGCGTTCTTACTGTGTTATAGCTAAAAAATGTTGACACAAAAAATTCATTTTTTCCCCACCTCAAAATGTTAGATGTCCACAGGTGCCAACGTTCTTTGGTGAACACCAAAAACTGCTGACTAAAAGGACAAAGACTTTAACCAAAGTTGGCAACATATCTCATTTATTTTACAGCCATTTTTACCCAATTACTTATTCCACGTAAATTGGTGGTAAAAATGTGCCAGCAATGCCAGAAGGTAAAAAATAGTTTTTTTACATGTTATTTATTGGATTCTATGGAGAGTAAATCATGGCAACATGAAGAGGATGACAGTCAAACCAAGAGTGAGTAGGTCTTGCTTCTATGCTAGAAAACAAAACTGGTCTGGTCCATCAATGTTCACCTAACCAGCAAGCTACCTGCTCCCTGTCCCAGCTAGAAATCCATTTTTGGTGCTGTGTTACATCAAGGAACTTTGTACTCAGAAGGTCATGAAAAAAGGGAGGTCCTCTTAAAAGTGCTAATGTGGAAGAATTTTGGAGAACATATCTACTCATAAACCTTATACAGCTCCCCAAAACTGTGGCAAGGAACATACAGTTACAGTGTAACTCCATATGGGCCAATAGGTGTTGGGCAGGATTTGTACTCCTCTTGGTTTTACAGCCCCCAAGGCCCCATACAAAGTATGTGAGCACCCCTAGAAATGAAATCGTCCTACCACTGCACGGTAACCATAAGTTGACATTTGATGTTGACTCCTACTATGACCATATTGGGTCCAAAAGCATTGCCCTAGTTACCTATTCATACCCCTTCTTGATAAGAGAATTATCCTAAAACACCCGACTTTATTGCCTGTTTCTTTCCCTACAGTAAACTCTGTTGTGAACAGAAGGCCAATTCCTAAATCTAACGTGTTAAATGACCCAAATGTTCTCCATAGTGTTGAACAAAGTAGGGAAGGGTTGGAGCCTCAGCTTTTTATTGGTCAGTAATACTAAAGATTCAACAGCACTCATATATTATCCATTAAATGGAAAAGCTTCATTGCTCAGCTTGGTCTGGGATCTCCTTTCTGACGCGTTTCACCAAAAGACATGTGGATGAAGGCTTATGCACCTGACTCAGCCTTAGGTGGCCCAGCATGGGGCTTCTGAGTGGCGAATAAGCATTTTCTGAACTTTTTATTGTTGTCTGGATAGATTCCCCTAATTATTGACCCTAATATTGTCATTATTATTAATAATATTATTGCACAGTATTTATATAGGGCCATCTTATTACGCAGCGCTGTACAGAGTCCGTAGTCATGTCACTAGCTGTCTCTCAAAAGAGCTCACAACCCAATGTCCTTACCATAGTCATATGTCTTTAAAACAGTCTAAGGTCAATTTTTGTTGGGGGAAGCCAATTAACCTATTTCACCAAATTAACCAATTATCATTATCATCCATGGAAAAAGTGATGCGAAATCCAAAACTCCTGAAAAGGAATAGAAGGAAAATGTTCCAATGGGATAGATTCTGGAAGTAAAGGAAAATCTCCCCAGCTTGAATAAAATTATATATATAAAAAATTGGCAGGAATTTTACCAATCCAATATACACCCAATATTATTGCAGCCCATGTAGCAAGGAGAAACCGAGTACTTTTAAGGTCATCTCTAAATTGCAATAGTCTGGTCACCCAGCTAACCTTTGCACATCTCGAATAAATCTGATGTCAATGGAATGAATTTGGATTAATCATTGCGAAGATCAACCTCCAGCTAAATAAACTGTGCTGTGATTCAGTAAATTAGAGGGAGTGAAAGTTTTGGCTCTAGTAGCTTAATGACTAACCAGCGAATTGGCACTTTATCACAGGCACAATCATGGGCAAAAACTCTGGTATGGCTTACACAGCTTCACTGACACATTCTGTAGTCACATGTGAGACATAACACTTGACAGACCTGCTGGAAATAAAAAAAAAATACCCTAAGAGCCTATGCACCAGCTATATAGAATGTGATAGTAAGCTCTTGAGCTCAGATTCCCTCCAACTTTTTTTTATCTACTCCATTTTTTTCTAAAGTTCAGCCGATGTTACTTGTGCACCCTTTACCGGTATAAATCATACCCCCTCTTCTTTTAGGTTGCATTGAGAGCCCCTTATGGAATCCCTGTATTACAAATGTGCAATACATAACAATAATAATTCCCCCTTGTCTATATATATACTGTAATACACAAAAAGTAACAAACTTAACTGCTCCCCTTCATTTAACTTTAGGAATTGTTGCTACATACATTAAATGTATTACTATTTACAAATATAATGATCATAAAGACATCTGGTGTCTATTTGCTAACATGGATCTATCCAAAGCCTGTATACTTCACAATAGAATTCCTTCTTATAATCACAACACTTATTAAAAAATATTTGCCATTTTTAAAAGTTGAACAAAATATTGCATGATTTAGTATTTATGGAAATGTATGAGGCTGGTTTGTTAAAGTTAACACTTGATAAATTGTATTTGTGTTTCCCTTGAATACCCAAACACATGCAGAATAATAAATAAACAGGATTTCATTTAACATAAAGTGAGTCTTCAAATTATTGAGCAAGGATTCTCCATTTGTAAATCAACCTTTATATGTATATGTATTCACCTAATAATAATTCTGCATAGTAAGCAGTTTTATGGTCTGGGTTGGAATAAACACAAGTGCAACAAGTCACTTTTTCTAAAATCTTTTATTGAAAAAAATTATCCTAAATGTATACTCTGCCTGGTTCACATTTAGTGTTGCCCAAAAAACTTAATATATAATAAATAATAAAATACAATATCTGTGCCCATCTCTTACAGACAGGTTGTGTGCCTTTTGAATTGCCACTTTGTTTTACATTTATTCTAAAATTGTTCCACAAATTGGCAAATGTTGTGTTGTATTCTTGCATAATATATGCTTGATTTTTATTTAACCATATAAATCCATTTGCCTTTGGCTATCACTGGTATGATTTGCTAAAAAAGTAGAGGCCGTTGACTTAGCAAATGAAAAATTCACATAGTCAACTAGGAGGAAATGTGTTCACTTTGAATACTCAATCATTAGCAAAAAAAAAAAAAACAAAAAAAACCACAAAAATGTGTGCACAATATTGCTCCACTATTTATTAATCTACTTTGTATTGTGAAAACACACTTTGCAGAGTGAACAATATTCCTTTAGAAATCAAAATCCATTTCCTCTAAGTTTTTTTTCCCAGGACGCATTCTTTAAATATGTAAAAAATACTTTTACTGTGCAAATGCATTCAGCAGGCTGTATAATTGTAGAATCAATTATATATATAAAAATATATCATGATAGCTATCAGTAAAAAAATTAAACTTGCAAAGGATTCAAACAGGTCTTGTCAGGCATCCAGAAGGATTGATTTATTTCTAATATATTTTTCCTGATAATATACATTTATGCTTTTATACTTAGTTACAGATCTTTTGTGTTTTAACACTTGAATTATAAAGTTGGAATACTTTGCTTCACTTTCAGCTCTCTCCCTTTGTTCAGCACGTGTTTCAGCACATTGCTTTCTCTTTCCACTGTGTTCTCTGTATATGTAACTTACACTGAAATCTATTATAGGTTTATTAATGCAATAAACAGATGTACTAATGTGCAAAACTGCCTGCACTATAATATTATTATTTCTTTTCCCCCCCAAACTCAGCAAATGTAAATGACTGATTTATGATTCAGTCTGGCTGTAGCTAAATTTACATGCGATCAATATCAGACAGGGAGTCAAGTGGCTTCTTAAAGCACTATTGTGACAGTAATTATTGCACTAATGGTCACAGTTAAAGCAAGCCCCCCACTACCCTACCCCCTCCCTCCTTATCCCAGCTCCCTGATCTTCAGTCCTAGCAGTGCCTGGCTTGCTTTTGCTCACCTTAATGTTCTAACTAGATTATTAAGCATTCCAGCATGGCAGGCTGCAGGGATCCACACAAGCAAGAAGCTGAGTTGTGCTGCAAGAAACAACAGGCAGGGTAAAGCAGGCTGGGCCATGGCTGCAGAATCCATGGAGGGAATGGCTGCAGGATTTATAGTTTCTCTGACCCTCCAGCTGTTCCCTTCTGCCCTGCAATGAGGGTCCTGGGTTCTCCTGCAAGCAGCTCTTCTGTGTCCAGCATAGTCATGGCGGTGTGCAGAGCAGACTGCTAGGGAGATCACTGGAAGGCAATGCAAGGAAGCAGCAAAGGCAAGCACAGCACGTCCTGGTGTTAGAGCAGCCTCTATAGACAGCCCAGCAGCAGTCACATCTCCCAATCCTTTGCCCTTCTAGTTACCCCCACCCTCCTGCACAGATCCTGGGGATCCTCTCTATGTGCCTTCCCTGCCAGGCTGCTCTCTGCTGTGTGACAGCACTAGAGGGCTCTGGAGCTTCAGCTGTCTGCAAAGTCCCAAGTCCACTCTGCACATACAAATATTAAAAGATTTATACATGTTTTCCCCTTTTTACAGAATGTTTTTACTTCTTTGCATTCTTTTGCACAGACTTGCAATAAACCACTGATATGCTGATATACATAGGCAGGTCTCCTTCCATAGTATTGCCCTAAACAAGTACAATATTGTACATTAATAATATTTATTAGCAGAAGATCAGTGAGAATTGGGCAAGGAATATTAGTTTATCTTGTTTCAGTTTTCCGTTTTATAAATCTTTGTGTATATATATATATATATATATATATTTATTTATATCTCATATACTCTATACACATTATATATACATATATATATTTTAGAGCGAAAGATGTATAGCATATAAAATGTAATTTATATAGGGTCTAATATGTATATTTATATATTCAACATAATAAAATGGGTGAAGATTCGCTTACTATATCATATCAGAGTTTATCTTTTCACATGATTGGATAATTGAAGTAACTCTTCACCCCTTTTTGTGTCACACACACCTCTTACTCTCTCTTCCCTCTTTTTTTGTCTCTTTTTTTTCATTTTCATTTCCTCTCTATTCCTTTCTTACTTTCTAATTTACATTTAACATCACATTATTTTTAACTCTTTATATTTTTAACATCTCTCTCCCTCTCATTCTCTTGTTTTCTTTTTTATCTTTACTTTGTTTTTTTTTTCTAATTTCCCTTCAGTATCACGTTATGTTTAGAATACAAAACATTTACTCGTAATTTTGTAACTTTCTCTCACTTTTCCTTTCTGACAATATTAGCTATATTAACATGCATGTATGCTTATCTGCATAAAATAATGTGTGATTTGATTTCTTTATTTATATATATATATATATATATATATATATATATATATATATATATATATATCATACAGTCTTCTTTTCCTCTGATTTTTTTTTTTTTTTTTTTGCACTACCCTCATTTTTTTATTTATTTGTCCTAATAATTGGATATTCCTACTCTGCCCCACGTATACCCCTTTCCCCTTCCTCTCCCCAATATCCCAGCAATGACAAGTACCCAGCATCAGTCCTGTGGTCTGGTCAGACATTATCTGTGGGGTGCAGGTTTTGCTCTGTGTACCCTGGTGATATTTGTCTGCACATTGCCCCTTCCTGACACTTTTCAAACTTTCCAAGTTTATAATCAGTGCAGCTCGGTGCAGGCCAAGATGACTTCATCCCTGTATATCACCCCCAGCAGAGGGATTCTGAGGTCAGGAGGAAGAAAAAGGCGAGCACAGCCTTGCTGCAGACAATGTTTGGGGTTTAATACTTTGGCAGGAAATTCATCACCATATGTACAAAGCTGACTTTCCAGCGAAGAGCCGAGAGATCCAAGCAAGATGTTTAGCATTGCGTGTATATGTATCGTCATATCTATTTATCATTTATTTATTCAAATCTGATTTATAATTTGTGGTTAAAAGGAAAAGGGCAAAAGCCAAAAATATCTATTGATACAAAAAAATTAATGAAGTACCATGCACACCACTCCAGAAATAAAATGTGTCAGATCAGCAAGAAAAAGCTAGGAATAAAAAATATGCCGACAATTAAAAAACTAAATGATTTACATAATTTAAAAATACCAAGTGCCTGGCTGACCTGATATATTCAGATCTGCTATTTATTACCCTTTTTTCCATAGCCCTCTCTTCTTTTCTTTCTCCTCCCCTATATAAAATTTCGATTTTTATATCCATTTTTTTATACCCTCAACAACCTCGCTCTCTTTCTTTTCTTTCTTTCTTTCTTTCTTTCTTTCTTTCTTTCTTTCTTTCTTTCTTTCTTTCTTTTCTTTCTTTCTTTTATTCTTTCTTTCTTTCTCTCTCTTATTTTATATCTACTTTCTCCCCCTCTGACCATTTCTCTCTCTCTCTTTATCTCCCTTTCCTCATCTTTATCCTTTCTGCACCCCCCTAACACCCCCTCTTTCTCTCATCTCTACCTTTTCCCTCTCCTTTTCTTTTTATTTCTCTCTTTTTCTGTATCTTTCTTTCTGACCCCCACACCCCTCTCTTCTCTCCACATCTCTTCTATCTTTCTTCTTTTCTTCCCTCCTCAATTCTCCTCTCTCCTAATAAATACTCTCTGACTTTTTTTTGTATCCCCCCCCTCCCCACTCTCATTAGGCAATCACATTCTCGTGTATAAACATGTATTCCCTGCACTCATGGTGCATTTATACATACCACCAAACACACCTTAGCTGCTCTCCAGGTAAACCATCCATACCCCGTAATTGCAATTTCAAATTTATTATTATGTTAAAAAAACAATTTTGATTATTATAAAAGAATAATAAAATTGATCAATGCTGCAACTCTGAACCATTAGGTAGATGTAGTGATGTGCTAAACCTCTTCACAGCTTCTTATATTGCTAAGGAAAATTCTGCTAACAGATGTCACTTTTTAAATACAAATCTCAATAGTCAAAACGAACTAAACTAAGTTAGCAACTGGATACAAAGCACCCTCCTGCCAGGCGCACCTCCTTTACCAATGCTAACTTTCCTGCGCCACTACTACGCTAGCGCTATTTAACCCCTTATCTTACAGAGCAAGGAGCATCATACCATGCTAAGCAATGGGCATTGTTGGCATGGTGTTATGTCTCTCAATACTTGGCTGTTGAAGTGTTTAATTTTTTTTTAAAGGAGAAAGCGAAAGGGCACAGAGTTACTTGGCATTGAGTTTTATAGAAATGTGTTAATGCTTTTATAGGGATATTATGTTTTATTTGAGTAAATATAAATGTGAATCCATCCAAAATCATTTCAAATATATTTTTTTATTACAGACCAGACCGAATATATATATGTTAATATGTGTGTGTATATATAATATTATAAATCTCTTATATATGTATGTAGAGGTTGTAGCTAATAATAATTAATATAAGATAATAAAATATAAATTGATAAATAAATATTTATATTGAGACGAATAATTGCAATTTATTACCGGGTGATGTGATTTTCCTGTGTCATCTAAACATCAATGCCAAATACATTGTTTCAGTTTTATATCATATATATTTCAGTCATATATCAAATATATTTTTGCCCGTGTATGTTCCCATGTTTGTTCCCTCTTTTTATTTTTGGCTGTGTTTGTTGACCTTCTGGATGGTTATTAATAGAGAGCAGCTTAACGGAGATGCCAAGATGCTGATAATATAGTTATTTATAAATAGATGGAAATGAAATAATACTAATAATACTAATAATATTAATATAATGGTATAGAATAATTTTACTTCCATACAATATCTGTGTATATTTCTGTATTAGTGAAATATTGCGGATTGCCACAATTGTCCAGGCTGCTTGCTCCTTCTCCTTGCACCTGCCAAGCAATCAATGGAAGAAATATTGTCCTATATGGATATTTATGATTTATTTGTTGAACAAGATGGTTCATTTGTTTTTAATTCGTCCAAAGTATTTGAATGCAATTCAAGTGATTGCAAAAACAAACACAATAAAAGGTAAATTATAATAAATTAATAACACAAGTTTAGTTTATTTTATGGCATCTGGGGATAACCAAAGCATTTCAAATACATCATTACAGCAACCAAAATTTAAGATACTTTTTTCGCTATCATCCGTTATCGTTTTTTTTACCTACACTTTTACCAAATGTTTTAACCTAAAAAAAATATATATATATTTGTGTCGCCTCTTGCTCGCCCAACTTTCTCTCCTCTCCTTTGACACCTCTGCTAATGTGGCGGCTAATGATCTCTTTATCTCTCTGTCCTCACAATGGTTCTTATTAGTTGTAAAGCACTGAGAGTGTCCCAGTCCCAGCAGGAGCTCTATACATTGTAAATAGGGTGCCATTTAACCCCCGACCACAGAGCTCCCATCACCGCCCTCCTTGTTACAATGTTTCAGTGCAAACAGCCGGAGTTTCCATTTTTCTGTCCCAGTCAGCTCTCTGTTGGGTCAAATTCTTTTTATATTTTGCTCACACACAATTCTTTTTATGCTTTGCTGCTGCTGCTGACTTTCAGCAAACCCCCCTTACAGTGGCACACTTGGGGCCTGATTTACTAAGGTGGGTAAAATTAGCCAAATTAATCCTGAAATAAGCAAATCTGAGATTTACTTTTATTTGAGGGGGAGGGATTGCAGACAATTAGGATTCACTAAAAATCAGAAAAAGTGGAAAAAATGTGAAATGACAGAACTGTCCAGGTCTTGTGTCTTTGCCTTGCACTTGACTTCAATGGAAGAAGTTGTCCCATATTGGATATGTGTCACTGGATAAGCTGGTATCAAAGCTGCTATCAGTATAAACATGTATGCACAGATTATTATTATTATTATTATTACAGATAAGTCTGTTTTAAAGATTTACTAAAAAATATTTTTTTTCAAGTTTACTACAAAGCTCATGGCCAGGTTTATGCTTGCCCAATAAGATCACATGTGATATGCATTTACATGAATGCAAGCACAAATTTACCAATGGAGCTGATTTACTAAAATAATATGTTCATTTATACAGAAAGCTGCGTTCTTTGTGTGCTGTGTGCAAGCAAGAATAAAATGCTGTTTTATTATACACTCCTCACACTTTGTTTAAAACTGAACCAAGCTTTTATTTATTTATACAAATTTTAAATATTTATTATTTATAAAAATTACTTTTATTTGGGATTAGTTTTTTTTTATTTTACAAATTTTAGGTTTACAAACATGTCATTACAATGTTAAAGCACAACTTTATATTTACCAAAAATGAATTTGAGGTATTCTGTAGACACAAAATATAAAGGTGTTTAGCAACCTGTTACGTTTTTAATAACTCCTAGATTGTAAGCTCTTCGGGGCAGGGTCCTCCCCTCCTCCTGTGTCTGTATCTGTCTGTTATTTGCAACCCCTATTTAATGTACGGCGCTGTGTAATATGGTATAAATACTGTTTATTATTATTATTATTAATAAAAGGGCCATGTCATGCGAGCAAGAAACAAGCAATCTTTAAACAAAAAAAAAATATATATATATATATATATATATATATATATATATTATTCAATACAGTAAGCACAAGTTGAGTATATTCTTTCTTTATGACTAATAAATTCAGCAAAAATACATTTATATATATTTATATATATTTTATAGGTATATATTATACCTAAAAAAAACCCATTTTTTTTCATATTGATATCTATATTACGTGACTTGTTATCATGTATTAGTAGTTTTTGAATGAAATTGCCCAATATAAAATTGATTTAATTTGTTTCAGTTGTATTAATTTGTAAGTAGAACAAACAAGAATTTTTTTTAGAATCAGCATGATATAAATGCTGATATTACGCATTGATTTAGTTCAGACACCTTTGGATGCAGGGTGTGAGAAATAGACCATTGAATGTAGTAGAGTCTCCAAGTGCACACTTGTATGCAGGAACTTTTAATAATATTCATCTTTATTTATAGAGCGCCTACATATTCAGGAGTGCTGTACAGAAAATAAGGGGTACAGATGACAAACCTGTTCTGTGAACTATTTTGGACAGGGTCCTCTCCTACTTTGTCATTGCTTGTATCTGTCTGCCATTTGCAACCCATATATAATGTACAACGCTGCATAATATGTTGGCGCTATATGAATAGTGCCTAATATCAGTTTAATATTAATAATAATATATATTAATAATTTACAAATTCAGAGACAGAGGAGGAGGACCCTACCTAAAAGAGCTCACCATCTAACAGGAATGGGTGAACATGAATTTGTTAGTGAATCGACAATATTACCAAAAATGTGTGGAAATCATCCAATGGACAGTTGGAAATCCTTGCCCTATTTGCCCCATACTGATACCCCAGAGAGAAGAGAAGGACTCCCATATCTGATTTTTACATTAGGCCTCATTTATTCCCTTCTGCAGAACATTGCTGGCCTTTCATGTGTATGAAGAATAATAATAGTGATAATATCAAAAAGAATTATTTTATTGCTAATAATATCATTATTTATTTTTTGTGCACATTGGAGAATGAGCTCAGGTTTCCATTTTGGTTGACATATTCAATTTCTAAAAGTTGTGCAATGGGTTTTTTTGGGAGAAGAATTCAGCTGACTAAGCAACCAATAATACAAAAGATCCTCTCCTATTGTGTGATACTGCTCCCACCTCCTAGATTGTAAGCTCTTCGGGGCAGGGTCCTCTCCTCCTTCTGTGTCTGTATCTGTCTGTCATTTGCAACCCCTATTTAATGTACAGCGCTGCGTAATATGTTGGCGTTTTATAAATCCTATTTAATAATTATTAATAATAATCATACAAGTACATACATGGGGACACCCGCCAGTGACAGTTCTTTTCAATCAAGATTTGATCATGTGATCAGGATTACTGTATAATTATAGCATAGCGGTTTCTTGCATTAATTGCATGCAAGTGATTTACCTAAAGCCAGCCTGTCACATCATTAAACAAGGTAAGAATTGATTTAAAGTTGAGTTTAAGGCAGATATATTAGATGCACACCAATGCACCCTGTACAGAAGAGCTCAAACTGGAACAAGGAGAAGCAGCACATAAACCATTCAGTGGCACTGCAGTGCTAATGTGTTAACAAGGAACAGGCTGATAGGATGAAAGAGCATAGTGATAGAGATGAGTAAATTAGTGTGCTGCTTCTCCTTTTTTTGTCCAATCACAAGCTGGGCGAGGGACAGCAGCTTTCAACCAATATCTTGCAGGCCCAAGCACATCCTATTATGGAGAATGGTGAAGATTTAGGGGCAACACAGAGAGGAGGTGAATTTGCTTCTCTGTATGAAACACTGGCAGATCTTTTTACCTGCCCTGGCCTGTAAGTGGACAGTAAATAGAAAAGCAAAAGACTGTCACTCTTCTCTCCCCTTCCACCAGCATGCTGCTGGTTAGCACATGAGTACCACTAACTAGCTCCTTCTTCCTAGTCTGAGCTCTGCTGTACAGGGGCTACATTAGGCTGACAGGTGGTCAGGTGCAAATTGCATTTATTATTCCATTGAGTTCAGCTTTAAGGGACCTCAGGTGAGGTTTATCCTGGTCTGGCAGACCTTTACCACGCCAACATTCTGCTGAAAAATAAACCTTACTGAAGTCTTAGAAGTTTCTGGAGCAAAGTAAATTTGGCTGCTTTCACCCCCCAACCCTCCCTGCCGCCCGGCTTCGGCAAACATGAATCTTTTTTTTCACTCCATCCAGAGAAAATAAATGAACTAACTTTACACAAGCTGCAGCCGGCTCTTTCCGAGAAAAAGGGGCCGAGGCGCGAACGTTCAGCGGTGTTGAGTTTCTATAGTGGCTGTGTTACCGGAACTGCGCAGTGGGCGGCCTCTCCCGCAGGCTGCCAGAGATCGCTCTGCGCACATGTGTACAAAAAACTCAAACAACGGGATGTGCCGGAGGGGTGGGGTCATTATTGGCACCTAAAAAGCATGTCACATATTTCAGGATGACAGTCCTAAGAAGTGGAGGCTGCATTAGTTTTTATTTTGCAGGTTAAGAACATTTTCAGCAAGCACAGAAATTCCTTGTTCTTGATCCTGTGCTACCCCCACTGATCCAACGACGAACATGACATGATAACAAACATCTCTTCTCATTCTGGGGGTGCAATTTTGAGCCCATGCCACACAGAGGTCCTAGATTGAGTTACCCAACTTGCATGCTCAATTTATAGCCCCTAGGGGGCATAGTCTTGAAATAGCCCCCTCCAAGCGGAGGAGATCCTTGTTTGTTTTAGTGTTTTTAACACTACATTTCCTAAATATCTCAAAGGTGAGATTGCTGCAATTTGGAGAGCTAATAGCCATAAGGGTACCTTGTATACCTGAAAAATTTCAGGTCTGTACAACACAAAGTTTAGGAGATATGAGGAATGCAACACAGGGAGTTGTTGGTAGCACGATGAACAAAGGTGACTTCCTCCAGAGATACAATAAAGAACTGAGCATTGTCACCCACAGATAACATGTTACTAGAAGGATCCCGGCTGAAAATAAAGCAGGAAAATGACAACTAACAGAGTCGCATCCTATGTTAGCCTTATTATATTCAACAGTTTCAATTGGTTGGAAGAAAATGCCAAATTCTTGAAAAATTGATTGGTATCTGGAAAGATTGTCAATTGGATATTGATTGGAAAAAGAGAATTAAATAAAGAGATTTTATAAATTCAGATCAGGTATGAAACAAGTGGCGGGAACATCGAATATTTGTAGTCTGTTGCAAAGATCAATTGCAAAATGATTTTTTTCGGGGTATAGTGGGGAAAGAGCCCATCCTTGGCTAACTTTTGGTAGGTACTAAGCATTGCATATCATGAACACCCCACAAGACTTTCCATTGGAGATGCTCTGACTCATCGCCCATTTACTCATTACAACTTAGCCCTTGTCAGAGTCGCTCAGATTTGAACACTTGTCCACTTTCCCATCTTCCAACACATCGCCTTCAAGAACTGACTGATCCACAGTTCTTGTCCCACTTACCCTTTTGACCTGGTAGAAAAATACTCCCCTAGCCGCTCTTTTCGCTCCTCCAATGACCTACTAATGACTTCCTCACTCATAACCTCCTCACATGCATGGGTCCAAGACATTTCTACAGTTGCCCCGACTCTCTGGAATGGTTTTCCCCATCCTATTCAGCTTGCTTCTACTTTCTGCTCATATAAAAGAGCACTCAAAACCCAACGCTGCACCCTCACCTACCCGTCTTCTTCTGTCTCCTAAACCTTCACTACTTCCCGATATTCCACATCCCCCCTTCTCTTAGATTGTAAGCTGTGTGTCACTGTCTGTATCTGTTTGTCATTTACAACCCCTATTTAATGTACAGTGCTGCATATAATGTTAACGCTATATAAATACTGTTTATTATTATAATTATTATTAATAATAATAATAATAATAATAATAATTATAATAATAATAATAATAATATTAATAATAATATCTACTCCCCACCTTTCTTTTCAGGAGCAACTGTACCCAATTCACCAGTGCTTATTCACTAAGCTGAACATTTCCCTTACAACATTACAAAACATCTTCTATGCTGCCGATTGATCATTAAAAAAAAAAAAATGAGCAAAATTTAGGTTTCAATTTCCTAGAAAATTTCTGCAAAAGATTCAGTAAGAATTGCTATTTTGATAAGATGCATTAGAATGAATGGGACTGGTGAAATAAAGGGGGTTGTGGATTTTTTCCCGGATGCAATTGGCTGTAAGTAGACCCTGAGGGTTACAGAAGCTCCAAAAAAAAAAAAAAAAAAAAAACAGAATTTGCTTTAATTTTCTATTTTGTTATCGAGCTCAGTGGACCTTTGGGGACCAAGAGGTGACATACTTTGCCTGGAGTTGGACCATACCACTGTTGGATCATATTGATGAATGAAACCAATACCTGATGTACCAAAGGCCAACCGTCACAAAATGTATTCTGATGACTGTTTATTACCAAAAATATTATTAATTACTATATGAATTCCTGGTTTGCCTTCACTTTTTTTTTCATTTACATGCAAACCGACAGGGTTTGAACAAACCATATAACACTATGGAGGGTGCTTGCAGCCATCAACTTTTATTCTTGTTAATAAATTGGTAGCTGTGACTTTTTATAAAAAGTTAGTTGAAGTTATAAATTACTTATTTGTCACTTAAAGTCCAATTAAAATTACATCCAAAAGTCAGTCACTAAATATTTGTTGGTCAAAACAATTGTTAACTTAGGTAAAAGTCCATTTTGGTACCAGCGTCCACTGATACAGTTCAGGAGATCATTAGGGACCTGCCCCCTTGGGTTTTTGGTACCGGTGTCCCTCTATGTAGATGAAGAGGTCATTACTTATATGCCCTGTTTGTTTTTTTGGTATTGGTGTCCCTCTATTTAGATAAGAATGTCACTAGGGATCTGCCCTGTTGGGATTTTAGTAGCGGTGTTCCCTGATATAGTTGAGGAGGTCATTGGGGATCTGCCCTGTTGGGGTTTTTGATACCGGCTTTCCTCCATGTAGATAAGATGGTCATTAGGGACCTGCCCTCTTGGGTTTTTGGTACTGGTGTCCCTCTGTGTAGATGAGGAGATCATACGTTATCTGCCATGCTGATTTTTTTGGTACCGGTGTCCCTCTATGTAGATAAGAAGGTCATTAGGGATCTGCCCCGCTGGGTTTTTGGTACCAATGTTCATGATATAGTTGAGGAGATCATTAGTAATCTGCCCTGTTGGGTTTTTGGGTGTCAGTGTCCCTCTATGTAGATGAGAATGTAATTATGGATCTGCTCTGCTGGGTGCCGGTATCTCTCTATGTAGATGAGGTCATGAATTATCTGTCCTGTTTGGTTTTTGGTACCGGTGTCACACTTTGTAGATAAGGAGGTAATTAGTGATTTGCCCTGTTGAATTTTTGATACTCATATCCCCAATATAATTTAGGAGGTTCCTAGTGATCTACCCTTGTTAGGTAGTTGAGGAGGTCATTGATGATTTCCCCAGTTAGGTGTTTGATACTGGTGTCCCTAGGTGGAGCTGAGGCTTCATTAGTGATCTGCCCTGTTGGATTTTTGGTATAGGCATCCCCTGATGTAGTTGAGGAGGTCATTGATGATCTGCCTATGTTGGGTTTTTGCACCAGTGTCCCTTAATGTAGCTGAGGAGGCCATTGATCACCTCGAGCTAAGGAGGTCATTAGGGACCTGCCCTGGTGGGTTTTTGATACAGGTGTGTCCTGAGTAGGTCATTAATGATCGGCCTTGTTGCGATTTTGGTACAGGTGTCTCTCTATGTAGCTGAGGAAATCATTTGTGATTGGGCTAGTTGGATTTTTGGTACCGGTGTCTCTCATTTGTGATCTGTCCATACTGCCACCTTTCTGAAACTGTCACCCAAAATGCTCATTCATGGATAATATAATTAAAAAAACAACCTGTCCCCAATGTGAAAATACTAGTGCAATAGCACTTCATAGCTAACATCGTTGTCACCCTGTTAACAGAAATAGAAAAACAACAAACCTACTGGCAGGATCAACAAGTAATACAACTATACAACAAAAAAACTAGCTAGTTATATTTTTGATTCTTCCAATCAATCTTTTATAACTAGGCTACGATATAATATTGATGATCCTGAATCCATCACTCTGCGGGTTTGGGCCCTTTTAACTCACTGGGACCACTAGAGGGCATCCTGTAAATACAAATATAAATCAGGCAGTTTGTCTAGGAAGATGTTTGGAGAAGTCGGGTGGTAAAGAGGCCTGATGAATATCAGCCTGAGCCGGGGAGCTAGCGGGATAATTCATAGCAGGCACCGCTCGCTAGACATCTAATAGAATGCACATTGAATTGCTGCACAGCTAAATGCCTTTTCTTCTGCCCTCTTTCTTTCAGCGGGCGCATTCAGTTTAACCCCAAAGAGCACTTTGCCTATTACTTTATTTAATAGATCTCCATTCTGTGCAATATTTGGATTATTATAATTATACGGAGAGCATTAATTGTCCCGCGTAAATGCAGTCATTACGGGAGCAGAATGGGCCATTTGGACACGTCTTGATAAGATGCACCTGTCCCTGATTACTGGGGTAATTTGGGTGGATAACAAGTGTCACACTGTACCGATTCCCCCGCAGCTCTCGACTTGTGGGAACCAGATGGTAAAAACAATGATATATTGAGCCGGTAAACAAGGCCTCCGAGGCTGATTACAAAAGCCACAGCATGCACGGGGGGCCTGGGAAAGCTGGCCTGATCAGCTGCTGGTGGACTACAATCCCTATCATGTTCTCTGAGTCCGTTAATCAACAATGATGCCAGGCTTGGGATACAGATACAGCTCTGGTCTGTACAAAAAAGAAGCCGGATCACTTTTGTTTGTGGATAAGCAATATAGATGCACGAGGATAATGACGTAGCCTCAATCTGTTCCTCTTTGAACCTAAATCCTTCTGTTTCTGCGTTGGCAATGAAGCCCAATGGTCCCTCTTTGCGAGCCCCTGGTTCCTTACTGTCCCTCTTTAAATAAATGTGAACCTGGGATTGTAACAGGAAAAATTGTAACCCAAAAAAGTGGGGAGGTTACCTGAAATTATAGGTGGGCAGCAACAGATCCAGAATACATGGTACGGAGATGCCACTGGTGGACTGTCTGTGACAAAGAGGAGACCAATGACCTAACATTGTCAGGTATATGGGTCCATTTTTGCAGATCATTGCTTTACTTCATTTTCTAAATGTATTTGAAGAAAGTGTGTAAACCCTCCCCAGATGAAGGTAACAGGAAAAGCTGGAACATTAGAATAGGGGAAAAGACCCCAAACTGATAGGTGGACCATCACAAAGCCAGGAATTAGGGCAGCCAGACCCTACCAGTCGAGTACCCATGGGGGCACTAGGGGCTGAATAGGTTCATCTAATATTGTCCCCCATTTGGAAGAGATGTCCATTTTTGCAAACCCCTTTTATATGTCACTTCTAAATGAAGTGGAAGAAAGTGTGTAAACCCTAACCGGATGAACTACATGCAAAACAAGAGGGTTTCCTTTCAAATAGCCAATCAAATAACAGGACTTTAATGGCCAAAGTAGACAATTTTCTTCAAAAAGTATATTATATAAAAAAGACAACTTTATTGTAAATCATATATTAAAACAACAGTAGCACCAATATAGATCTCCTTATAGAAACTCTACGAGGTATTCCAAAATTCTACGCGTTTCGCGGAAACTCAGTCTGCTTGCTCAGGAAGAGGAGGTCTACAGTTGCAACAACAGTTGATATTATAGAATATCCACATATCATACAGCTCAATGATGTTACATTGCCCTAATTCTATGAGTTCACCACTTAACCTCAAATTCATAGATTATAAATAACAAAATGTGATAGAACTAAACAGTTGGACCTAACCAGATGAAGGTAACAAAAAGAGCTGGAACACAAGAATGGGGGGAAAATGCCCAAGATTCCTAAGTGGACCATTACAGAGCCAGAAATTATGGAGGCCAGGCCTTACTGGTGGAATATCCAAGACATAGGGGACACCAGGGGCTGAATGGGGCAACCTAATATTGTCACCCATTTGGAAGATCTATCCATCTTTGCAAACCCTTTCTTTACTTCACGTCCCAAAGTTGTGTAAACCCAAACCCAAGTTAGAACTCAAAAACATAGGGAAATATCCAAAATTTGGGTGGAGCATCACAGAGCCAGGAATAAGGGCAGCAAGACCTTACCGGTGGAGTATCCATGGGGAGCACCAGGGGCTGAATAGGTTCAACTAAGATTGTCAGTCATTCGAAAGAAATGTCCATTTTTGCAAACCCTTCTTTAGATTCACTTACCAAATGAAGTTAAAGCCGGCCTGTAAACCCAAACCAGATAAAGGTAGAGCTGGGACGCAAAAATGTGAGAAAATACCCAACTGTTTCAGGTGGACTATCACAGAAGCAGGAATTAGGGCAGCAAGACCTTACTGGTGGAGTATTCATGACAAGGAGGACACCAAGGGCTGAATAGGACCGCCTAATATTGTCACCCATTTGGAAGATCTATCCATCTTTGCAAACCTAAAGGTGTGTAAACCCTAACCGAAAAAAGGAACAGTTAGAACTATCACAGAACCAGGAATTAGGGTAGCAAGGCCTTACTAGTGGAAAATCCATTACATAGGGGGGACCCAGGGCTGAATAGGCCCACCTAATAGTATCCCTCATCTGGAATAACTGTCCATTTTTGCAAACCTTCCTTTACTTCAGTGGTAGGTGTGTAAATCCTAACTGGAAAATGTAACATGGAGGTCGAGCTCAAAACATGGGGGAAAGACCCAAAACTTCTAGGTGGATGGTGCCAGCCGAGAATTAGGGCAATGGTGGAGTATCCAATAAGCCAAGGACTAACTCAGTCCACATAGCTGCACCTAATTCCACATGGCTGCACCTAATTTATTGTTTTTGGTTGGGGTGACCTTTTTAAGCTTAATATTATGAGGGGGTTCAATATTTACCAAATAGGACTTTTACTTTGAGGTTACATTTATATTTATCAGCACACTTTTGTGTTTTCTGAACACACATTGAGATGCATTCCATTGTTTTTCTTGGGTCCTCCATGTATCAAGTGCTTTTTTTACTCATGCCATAAAAAACATTGGCAAAGCCATGTACATACGTACATGGTACCATAAGGAGGCACAATGCATATGAACACATGAGCAAATGTATGAGCAACACTATAAATATGGCCATGGGGTAAGTATTTTTTTTTGCCTGCAAGACCCCTATTCAACCCAACAATCATGAAACTGTTTTGATTTCAGTCTTCAGTCTAGTTAATGTTCGTTGACTGTTTATGAATCCAAATCAGTTTGGAACTGTCATTGGCGCTCTAAGACAACGGGAAAATAACGCTCACACAGATGGGCTCTCATTCTGAGACAACTGCACGATCTTGGATAGAATGAGGCTGGAAAGTCTTGGCAGACCAAGAAAAAAATCTGCAGTTTGACATAGCGTTGACTCCGTACATTTAATTACATTCCAAATTTCAGTATCCCCTGTGGCATTCTGGGATAGCTCTCTCTTGCTTGTGTGATTGATGAATGTGTGGAGTTGGCTGTTACATGCGGGTGAGAAAAAACGATAGTCCATCTTTCATTAAAGAGACATCTCAGTCAAAGGGAAACAGACCTTGTCAAATAGTTGTAATGGGCGCTGGCTATCTGTAAAACCTTATTTATCAGTGTCCTCCCTGATGTATTCCTGCTTTACCCTGAAGGCGAGACTCCCATTCTATGAAGCTGAAATAATTTCTTTTAAAAGTAAAAGTACTTTTGAAAATGATAGGCAATAGGGAGGCCATGTCAGTATTAAGGTAAACTGTTATGTTAAACTTGAGCATATCCAATTTTATACATGCCGGGACTCTATACGCTACCTTTTAAGGGTTTATTTCAATAGCAAATTCACCAGCATATTCACCTCTTCATAAACATAATCAGCATTGTTAATTCTGTAACATTTATTGGCATATAATGCAGCAAATTTAACTTTTGCTATCTTTATATTTTCGAAAAAAGTTTTCACCCTGGACCAACCTTTTCTGACCATTGCTAAAGATTCACCAGGGATTCGCTCAAAAACTGTCAGCTATACTTATTGAAATTGGTCTTTTGCATCATTACCTAACCAGTTCCATTATGAGGATAATTTACTCAAAAGTTGTTCATATAGACATGTACCACCTACTAGGAGCCAGCAGCAATGATAAGTGGTGGCGGGCAGTGATGGGCATTCGGGGAACATTGTGCCGGTATGGATGGTGGATACCACATTCTCTGACACTACTACTACAGTTTAACCAGTATCTAAACCGGGTTTATTAGCCAGGGTACCTTTGGAGGTTGCTGGGTGCTCATTGAGCAATTTGCACCTCCCAAGTCAGTATAAGTGACACCAATGATCTTTTTTGTCTCTCTTTAAGGGTGACATTCTTCCCAATGGCCAGCAATGTAAGAGGAATTCTTCCCACTGACCACCTCACTAATGTACTGTGATCTGTGGATATAGGAATAATAGCCGGGGTTTCCTGAAGACCTGAAAGTTATTTTCAGGGTTCCCCATATTAAAAAGATTGAGATATTGATCTAAACAAATGCTTTTGCCTGTCAACTGCAAGAATGGCTAATGTCAAATGCAACATGGCTGAAAGGGCAATTGTTGTTATGAACAAGTCCAACATTTAGGAACCTACACTTCAAATATTCAATCATGTAAAATTAATTGGCACAAACTAAACAGGAATGTTCTTCTCACATTCACTTACAAAACTGGAGTGAATTCCTATATTCTTTTGTAAATCAGCCCCTATATAACCAACACTTTGTGGACACCTGACCATTCCACCTACAAATATGATCCAAGGTACATGAACCTTTCCCCCCAAAAAAAATTAAGCTCAGGTGTCTCCAGTGAAGAGTAATGTTAAAGCTTCCGAATATAAAGAAATTGTAGACCTTGTGATTTTGTGAAAAACCTTTTCTATTCCACCAGGAATGTGCCCTGTGCACAAAACCAGCTCCATAAAGAGGTGTTTGGATGAGTTTGGTGTAGAGGAACACTACTGAACCCCTTTGGGTCTTCTTGTTCAACATCAGCACTTGACCTCAATCCTACTGAACTTTTCTGGATTAATTCCTGACCTCAACCCTACCGAACACCTTTGGGTTGAATTGGAACAACAAGTGCAATCTGGATCTTCTTGTTCAACACCATCACCTGACCTCAACCCTACTGAACACATTTGGATGAATTCTATCATTGTGAGCCAGGTCTTCTCCTCCAGCATCAGCACCGAATCTCATAGATGTTCTTTTGGCTGCATGGAGCCGAATTCCGACAGACTCATACTCTAAATTCTTATGGAAAGTCTTTCCAGATAAACTAAGGCACATACATAAAAATTGGGCAGTATGATAGAGGTTGGGGGGTTGAAATTCCACATTAATGGCCATAGTTGAGGAATGGGATATCCAATAAAATCCAATATTGGTGTGTCTACAAATCTAATGGTGCCATCACTGGGATCCAGATAGGTGAATACCCGTATCTGCTCCTTTATAGTCCCCCCATTGTCGGCCTTTATCCTCAGATTTCATTCTCTTATCCCTGATATGTTTCATTATAGAAGTCAATAATAAACAAGAGGGCAGAGGACATTCACCGTATCCCCAGATCCTCCTCTCAGTAAACCGGTCAACATTGCAGATTACATCTGTCGGAGAATTAAAGTCAATCTGATTCATTTAACTGAACAGAACAGCGGAGATTACTGACACACTGCATTCTGGTAAGGATGGGCGGATAAAAGGATAGATATCATTAACCGTGCAGGGTCCCCCGCTCACAGCAATCCTCCCTGAATTATATAAAGGGATAGAAGTGTCAGGACATATGGCCCTAATCCCGATCTGTATCATTATTACATTACAGCCCGTCTGCAAGGAGAGCAAGAGGACTGATTTGGAAAAGGAATTAGGGAAGAACTCTGAGCCAAGCAATACATCTGCTATGGTTTGGTATAGCTAATGAATATAAAAACAATGAACAATTTAATTATTCTAAATAACTGGGACCATTGGTGAGCAGTGGGAAAGTTGTGGACCAATAGCAATTTATTGAAGGAATCAGTTTTATCCAGAGCTTTATGGATCTCTATATAGAAA
>NC_092865.1:5574703-5619381 GCF_032062135.1 Pyxicephalus adspersus | reverse complement strand
GATCTCTATATAGAAAGCAGAGCTTTATGGATCTCTATAAAGAAAGCAGAGCTTTATGGATCTCTATATGGAAAGCAGAGTTTTATTGATCTCTATATGCAATATGAAATTTATTAACAATATTCCAGTTGATTTACTTGGGGCCTAGGTCAATGGGCTATTCCCATACAAAACTATGGGAATGCAACCCCTACCCCCTTTGAAGCAGGTGAAATGCAGATCAGAAGGAGCACAGCTGCAGGTCAGATGCACCTGTTAATGATTATTGTATGATCTCCGCATAGTCTCAATGTGATGCACCTCATATTATAAATGTAATATTGATGTAAGACATTTAACAAATATTAAAAGAGATTTATTTAGAAATTTATAAATGTAAAATCAATTTGATCTTTCCTTTAGCAGGTCTACAATTTCTGGCAGTCTCTTATTGTGTCTATGGTCCCTTTGCCAATATGTCCACAGTATCTGTAGATTTCTTGCACCTTTACAGTCTCTTACTGTCTCCTGTACTCAACCCACAGTCACTGATTAAGCGGACATCATATAAAATTATGATTTATAATATTTACACTTACACCACGTCCACAGACTATAACAGTCTCTTGTATCATGTTTGGAGCCTATCATTTTTTTCAGCACAATTTCCATAAACTCTAACAGTCTCCAATCATTTTTGGAGCCTCTCACGGTCTCCGGCACCATGTTCACAAGCTCTAACATTATTTTTGTCGCCTTCCACTGTCTCTTGTGTCATGTCCATAAACTCTGACAATCTCCTCCAATATGCTCACAGTCTTCCCACATCTTCCACTGCACATGCATGCAACTCTAACTCCAGTCTCCTACATGTCGAAACTTTTTTTTATTGCGCATGTCCACACACTCTGACAGTCCCATGTAGCATGGTCACAGTCTTCAACACGTCCACAAATTCTGACAATTTGTCCTAAAATATTCAGAGTCTTCCAACATCAGCTAAATGTGTCCAGAAACTCTGGCAGTCCCTTGCAGTATGTGTGTGGTCTTTCACTGTTTCCTACATGTTCACAAGCTCTAACAGTCCATTGCACAATGCACAAACTAGGACAGTCCCTTGCAGTATGTTAAAAGTTTACTATCAGCTCCTACACTGTGTTCACAAACTCTGACAGTCCCATATTTGTAGTCTTCCAGTGACTCCACCAGTATATCCACGGGCTCTTACAGCCCCTTCAAAAATGTTCAAAGTCTCCCAGCATCTACTGCATGTCCAGAGAGGTTTAACAGCCCCTTATAAAATGTTTCCAGTCTCTAAACATTATCTACTGAAGCTCTACAACTCTGACAGTCTCTTCTAAAGTGTTTTCATAATTTGCTGCGTATGTCCACAAGTTCTAAAGCTACGTACACACTTCCAATTATTATCGTTTATAAACGAACGACGAACGATCCTGTGCACGATATCTGCGAACGATCGTATAGCACCGATCCTGTACATACAGATAACGACACGATCGTTCAAAGATATTGTACACAGGTATATATACACACATACACTCACATACACAATACAGCCTGTATCGATCAAATGTTCGTTCATCGCGCATGCTCAGAACATGCACGATCACTGAACGACCGTACACACGATAGATGGTCAACGATCGTCGTCCAATCCGATCCGCCGGTCCGGTCGTTCATTTCCTATTCTCGTTCGTCGGCGTCGTTGGTTACTTTTTTTACAAACGATTTTTGGCCAATCAGTCGTTCGACGTTCGTTCGTCGTTCATTTCCAACGATAAAAATTGGACATGTGTACGCAGCTTAACAGTCCCTTATAGCATGCTCACAGTCTACCACAGGTTCTTATATTCTCTTCAAAAATGTTTAAAGTCTCCCAAAGTCTACTACACATGTCCACAAACTCTGACAGTCCCTTGCAACATGTTCATCAACATGTTCATAGTCTCCCAAAAGTCCACAAACTCTGACAGTCCCTGGCAACATGTTCAAAGTCTCCCACATGTCTACAAACTCTGACAGTCCCTTGTAACATGTTCAAAGTTTTCCACATGTCTACAAACTCTGACAGTCCCTGGCAACATGTTCAAAGTCTCCCACATGTCTACAAACTCTGACAGTCCCTTGCAACATGTTCAAAGTCTCCCACAAGTCTACACAAACTCTGACAGTCCCTTGCAACATGTTCAAAGTCTCCCACATGCCCACAAACTCTGACAGTCTCTTGCAACATGTTCAAAGTCTCCCACAAGTCCACAAACTCTGACAGTCTCTTGCAACATGTTCATAGTCTCCCACAAGTCTACAAACTCTGACAGTCCCTTGTAACATGTTCAAAGTCTCCCACAAGTCCACAAACTCTGACAGTCCCTGATAGTTTTCTATTGCATTGCATATACTAAATATAATGTGTAGCCCTTTGGAACCTCCAGGGAGTGCACCAACGGCCCTATTTTTCCTCTATATAGCCACCAATGGGGTGTTACAATATTTGCAAATATCCATGCAACTACCAGGCCTGATTTTTGCAGCTGGTGTAGCTTAAGCACCCCCCGCCCCATCAGTTCGCTTTTCCCAACCCATCTATCCGGCCATTGGTGTCCATGGGAGACCTATAAACCAACATAGGGAGTCAGCTCACTGAAATCCATGCAGAAATGAAATATAAGTTTTGGATGAAACCACTCTTTGAATCATTGCTCTGCCATATCCTGCTATTGATGACTTCCATCAAATATTGCATCCCCTGCAATTCCATCCCATGATTTGCACGTCACATGTCTGCAGAGCTATCTCCTTTGGCATGCACTGATTGCATAACTCTCCATTCATCTTCGGCTGATATCATAAAAATTTGCCATAAATCTCTTCCTTCCTCCACTTTCTCTCCTCGTCTGTCAGTTGTTCAGAAAAGTGATGTGAAAATATTTGGAAAAACCTGCACTGCTGACTTCAGTACAATCTATTAGAAGCCGTTCACATGTCGCGGAGGACTTGCGTCGATCTCAGTATTGGCTGTACCAAAAAAAAAAAACTGGAATGAGAATTACAGACTCGCTATGTGGATGAATCCCAGCGTCTGCTTATTTCACTGCAATACAATTAAAAAAGAAAAAGAAACACAGAGTGGATTACATTTATTTTAGTTTTTGACCTAAAATAAGTTTGGAGTCCCATTGCTGGTCCTGTATTGTATGTGATGATATCAGAAAGCTGCAACCAGGCAGTGAAGTGGCTTTTGGGGGACCAGACACATGGAGGAGAATAAAGCATGGCCAAGGAATAAGGAATGTATTGGGAATATTCCTTTCCCCAGCCCCTGGTTCCCTCACCTAGCCAAAGGAACATTTAACCAGAGCCTGATCATCCATAAGGCAACTCTATGGAGGGCAAGCTACAACCTTCATACCCCTCCACTAGACCAAGGAATTGGTGCATTTGGTTGGGCCTGTGCACCTCCCTGCCACTTTACAATAGTGGGCGGACATGTGGGCAGCTGGGGTTTTACTGGACCGATACCAACACAGTTGCAAAATTGGGGGCAGCTGATGGAGAGTTCCCTTAACATCTAGTCTCGTCATGGTCCCTGCCAATTAATTAGGAGTATGAAGAGGAACAGTTGCTCCAAATCAGGAGAAGTTAGGAGATATGAAGTTCCACCAAACCATGGTCAATTGGGTGGTATGAACTAAGACAGTTCCTCCAAATCAGGGGCAGTTGGGAGGTATGAAGAGGAACAGTCCCATCAAATCAGGGGCAGTTGAGGGCTTTAAAAAGGGAAAGTCCTTACAAATCAGGGGCAGTTGTGAGGTATGAAGAGGGACAGTCCCTCCAAATCAGGGCCAGTTGAGGGTATGAAGAGGGACAGTCCCATCAAACCAGGGGCAGTTGGGAGGTATGAAGGGGTCAGTCCCTCTAAATCAGGGGCAGTTGGGGGGTATGAGGAGGTACAGTCCCTCCAAGTTAGGGGCAGTTGGGGGTATGAAGAGGGACACTCCCCCCAAATCACAGGCAGTTGGGGGGTATGAAGAGGTACAGTGCCTCCAAATCAGGGGCAGTTAGGGGGTATGATGAGGGACAGTCCCTCCAAATCAGGGGCAGTTGGTAAGCATAAAGGTGAACAGTTCCACCAAATCAGATACAGTTGGGGGTATGAAGGGAGATAGTCCCTCCAAATCAGGGGCAGTTGGGGGAATGAAGAGGGACGGTACCTCCAAACAGTTTTTTTCTTTGCAATTAGGTGTACATACATCTATAAGATACATATCACATGCGTTGGTATCAGGCCAGCTATTGATGACTCCCCTACCCCCAAAATAGCAATCCTGTCAATATCTATGAAGCGGTGTAGTCTGCATCTAGGCCAGCTGTGACCTGAGCTGCATATTTGAAGCCAGTTCGACGCATTTTGTCTGAGGGACAGTCCCTCCAAATCAGGGGCAGTTGGGGGTATGAAGAGGGACAGTCCCTCCAAATCCGGGGCAGTTGGGGGTATGAAGAGGGACAGTCTCTCCAAATCAGGAGCAGTTGAGGGCTATGATGAGGGACAGTCATTCCAAATCAGGGGCAGTTGGGAAGTATAAAGGTGAACAGTTCCTCCAAATCAGATACAGTTGGGGGTATGAAGGGAGAACAGTATGAAGTATGTAGGGAGAACAGTATGGGAGTATGAAGAGGGGCAGTTTCTCCAAATCAGGGGCAGTTGGGGTGAATGAAGAGGACAGTTCCTCCAAACAGTTTTTTTCTTTGTAATTAGGTGTACATACATCTATTAGATATATATAAAGTGGCACATGCGTTGGTATCAGGCCAGCCATTGATGACTCCCCTACCCCCAAAATCGCAATCCTGTCAATATCTATGAAGCGGTGTAGTCTGCATCTAGGCCAGCTGTGACCTGAGCTGCATATTTGAAGCCAGTTCGACGCATTTTGTCTGTTTGCCTAGTTAAGTGTTTTTTTCCTGCATGGCAAACAGATGCCAGCTCCAAGGTACAAAGCCTGGTACACAGGATCCGACTTTCATCCCAGAACAAACAACTCCAAAACCCTGAATCTGAGTCAACATCAGTTATTGGAGTTTTGGACGCGGAACAGATTGATAATCTTTTTGGAACTTTCTGGAGTCTTGAGAAAAAAACGTGAAACTCCCCCCGGCGTTGACAAGTTAAGACCGGAAGGCTGCGTTTTTTATGCCCAAAAGGGTCCGCTGCCATATCAGGCCAATAGGAAAAGAATAACACAAAGGGATTTATTTTAAAAAAGTCAACACTAAGAGACTTCAAGGACTGAAAAAAGATAAATATGAACACAAATGTATTAAACATTAAATATGAAAGGAATTGTAACTCTGGGCAAACTTTTTATTCCCAGTTATAGATAAAATCCATTAGAGTGAGATTCTGAATCAGATTTCAATTGGTTAAAGAGAACCCGAAATGTTTTTGAATTGAATGCCCAATGGGGAAAACAGCCGGCACGTTTCAGGGGACACCCACCACTTCATCAGAATCGGTCTCATTTCCTAACGGACATCCATCACCATCTATCCCTTTCCTCCCCAGCTTAACAATACCTGGCCCATCCCCATTCATTAACTTGATTTCAGTTCTTCCAGCCATGGAGATTTAGTATAACATGCGGTGCCACCTATGGTGGTCCGCTGTTTTTAGAAAGCCATGCACAGCCCCCCCTAATAACCCTCATCAACATATATGGAAAACCAGAATCACATCACTAAGTATAAAATACTATGTGCCAAAAAAACATGAAAAGCCAACAGAAATGTAAAATGCAAAATGGCTCATTGTCAAATTTTAGGCATCCCTGCAAAAGGAAATTTAGTGTTGTAAAAAACTCCAAAAAGTTTAATTACATTAAAAGGAATAGTGACACTGCAGCTTACTTTATTAGACCACGGGAAGGGCATTTGCACTTCTGTGCACCACCAGTGCACAGCAATGTGAATAGACATGTCATTTCTTGCATGTGTGATTATCTCGCAATGTCTTATTTAGGCATCCCCTGCATTATTATATATTAGGAATTTTAGTGTTAGTGAGAAACTCCCTAAGGTTTAATCACATCTAAAGGGGGGTACAAACACTGCAGCTTTGCTTATTGGAGCACAGGACTTGCACAAGTATTTCTATACATCACCAGTGCACAGTGAAATATGACCAGACATGTCAATTCCTGCATGTGTGATTGACTTTCTGAATTTTCCAGATGTTTGTATGATATCAAATTTTTAGGAATTTAAGTATAGGTATTGGTGGGAAACTTAAAGGGAAATGAACACTGCAGCTTTTCTTATTAGACCATGGGAAGGGCATTCGCACATGTGCACCACCAGTGTACAGCAATGTGACTGGACATTTTTTCCAGATTTGCAAGATGTCATATTTTAACCATTCCCTGTAATCATTTATACCATGAATTTTAGAATTAGTGGGAAACTCCGTAAGGTTTCAAAAGGGTGCAAACAGTGCAGCTTTCCTTAATAGAGCACAGGAAATACACCAAGCGATAACAATGAACCAGACACCCCCATTTATAAGTTTTTTTTGCCTTCCTCTGGATCAACTTAGTCTATAGGATTTTATCAGGGAGATCTTTATGTCCCTAGTAGTTGAACTTGATGAACTTATGTGTTTTATTCACCTGACTGACTATGTAACATTTAATGGATGAATTTGGAGAAGGACATGGCTGAACACAGCTATTTTTTGGAACAGTAACTGTTAGGAAACTGCAATAAAGTTTAATACCCCTGCATATTAATGAGCCAGTTCTGATGATGATGATGATGATGGGCTCAATCATGGTCCCAGTAGTCAAGCTGCCCATCGAGGCCACAAAATGATGAGAGCATTTAGAGGGGATTGGTTTTATATCAATACAAATGAAGTTAATGTGAAGTTTAGTCTGATTTATTAAAGCTCTCCAAGGCTGGAGAGGATACACTTTCATCAGTGAAGCTGGGTGATCCAGCAAACCTGGGATGGATTTCTTTAAAGTCATTTGCTATTTGTTCGCAAATGTTTTCAATCCTGGACCAAATCCATTCCAGGTTTGCTGGATCACCCAGCTTCACTGATGGAAGTGTATCTTCTCCAGCCTTGGGGAGCTTTATTAAATGAAGGGGAAAGAGTCTTCGAGCCCCAATTTGCTTTCCCCTTCTCGGCAGGTGGCAGTGCCGCCACCATTGTGGGCGCTGAGCGGCCTCACTTACAGAAATGGTGAGAAATATTGATTTCTCTTCTAACGGGTAACAAGTAAATGCTTCTTGGACAAAAGATGAGGGCCGACGTTTGATTTGAAATATGGATTATCCTGCACAATTTACGTTTGACCTTCTTACCTCCTTTTCTGTCTTTGTTTTAATTTTAGCTTTCGTCTGAGAGTTTCGGTCATATTTCTGAGCGCAAAGAGACGCCGGTGAACCGCAGGCCTCTGTACCCCTGCCAGACTCAGAAAAAGTCGCATTGGATGCGGAATTCTCAAAGGTTAGAAGTCCCGGGGATCGTTTGCTTTGTTAAACACTTCATCATTTTCACAGATGAATATTTATTAAAAGGGAGCCGCTTGGATTCTGCTCGTCGGAGTGCTGAGAAATCATTTCTCCGTCTGGGCTTTTTGCGGCGCAACCAAGATTTATGATTTTGATAATCGTCTGAAAGAAAAATATCTATGGAAATGGACGTTGCATAAGTTTACCCTTAAGCCCGGGGCTCGACCTCCGGTGTTGGAAGGCGGCTGAGCTGTCCTGGAAATGACAGGGAAAAAAATATTCATTCTTAAAGCTGTACTCCAGGCAAATGGCTAAATTGGTGAATATTCGGGGATGTGACAGCAAGAGGAGCAATCAATCTGCTGCTTCTCCTTTTACTATCCAATCTAGCGGAGGAGCTTGACCTCTAATTGTTACTTAACCACTGCGGAGAAATCTCAGGTCTCCTGTCTGTGCTGTGTTGCAGAGCTGTGTAATGCTCTGGATGTACAAAAATTAATTTCCTCTTTCCATCGTTAGCTGTTTGCTTGGCGTTCGGCCTTTGTATAAAAGTGTGATGTTTAATTATTAGAGCGGACTGGTGTATCCGATAATCACTCACTCCTTTATGTCTCACTTCCCCCGTTTCCTTTAGATTGTCAGCTGTTGAGGGCAGAGCCCTCGTCTTTTGTTAAGTTAAAGGTTGGTTGTTTATTTTTTGATTTCCCCTGCAGAATATCCTGGCGCTATGTAAATAATGAGTAATAATAACTTTCTTGCTGGGTTCTTTTTGGCATCTTGAAGAATTACTATTATTAAACAGTATTTATATAGCACCAGCATATTACGCAGCGCTGTACAATAAATAGGGATGAGGTCATTACCCCCATCGTGGGGTGCACAGTGATGGCGGTACAGAACCCACTGCCCTCTAGTCCGGTGACCATTCCATAAATACAGGAAGTCCCCGGGTTACATACGAGATTGTTCTTAAGTTGAATTTGTATGTAAGTGGGAACAGGAACATTATTATAATAAATGCAATTAGGACAGATGTTGGTCTCAGCATATTATTAGGCAGTGTGGTGTCAGTTACTGTATAAATTAGTCACTGTGAATTAATCACTAACAAAGCAAAAAAAAGTTTATGAAGCCTTTAATGTACAGCGCTATATAAATCCTGTATAAATATTAATAATAATAATAATAATAATAATAGTAATGGACATTCATTAACTTCTGGAGCAAGCTGTGCTTAGTATGCAAAAAGAAACAACTGCAGAGTTTGTCTTGGTCATTAAAGAGTTACAAGAGGTTGCAGATCAGCTCAGCTCTTAAGATCATCCACAATCTCAATTGTGTTTAGCAAAGGATTTCTTCTGCAAGTCACACAAACCGCCCCCCTCCCCCATCAAGCCTCCCTCCTGCACACAAGTGAGCAGGGAAGCCACGTTTGTATCTAGGAGTCGTCTGCATGTCGGATGTCCTTAACTCAGGGACTACCAGTACCAGTGATTGGGTTAATTAGAGGTTCATTTTTTTTTTTTTTGCTACAAAGTTGCAAGTGTGACCCCCAAAAAGTTCACGGACAGGAAAAAAATAAGCAGCGGGTGATTGGTGTATTGATGGTGAGGAGTTGCTTGTGATTTGCTCCCTAAACTAAGAGAAGTTTCAGGATAAAGTAAATCAGCGGTGACCCCCAACCAGGCGATTGCCCTTTGCACCCACTTGTGGTAAACTGCAGTTATCCTGGCATGGATTCACATCAGTGCAATGATCCATCTGCCATTTATCACCCACGGATTGTTCCGGTGAATGAGCTTCTAAAATATATTCTAAATCTATTTACTCAGCTGCTTCCTGCAAATATTAGGTGAGCACAGATTTTTCAGCCATTTACAGGAAGATTAGCGAGGCGAACAATAAAGTTATTGAGAGCTCTAAATTCCCCGTCCAATTGTTACCCGCGCAGTGAGCCCTTTGATTGCGGTTTTTTAAAAAAGAATTCCAGGGTGATTACATTGAAATTATTTTAAAACAATTTTTAAATGTATTTTTTTAATTGTTGAGTGCAGTAGTGGCTGGAATTACATTTGCATAGGGTGGGAAAGTGGGCGTGGCCTATCACTCTTTATATTTATGATTTAGATTTAAAATCTAAATGACAAACTGTTCCACTTTAATCCAACCTCAAATCTAAACACATCTGCAGCAGCCATCTATCCATTTACAATAAGTATAAAAAGTAGGCGTGGCCAACGCAACATTACAGTACGTAAAAAAAACATTATTAAAAAAAAATGTAAAAATAAAAATTGCATTAAATTTATGCAACAGACCAACTTGTTCTTCAAAATAAATATGGAAAGCACATGGACTGCCCTGCCTGGTTTATAAATATCTCCTAATATATTTTATATCCCAGGGACAAGGATCACGCCGGGGCCACAGATATATTTATTGTACTGCCTTTCTCTGGTTTAATATATTTTGGGACATTGAAGTTTAAGAAGGAGGATGCTGATGTTCCATATGTCTGCCTCAAGGGCACCAACGGATATAAGTAAATAGAAATGGAATCTCGGATCTTAAATAGATATTGTGGAGGAATGTGACCCCGAGGGAACTCTATGGGAAATGTAGGTTTCCTGGGGTCTGGAATGGATGTAGAAAGCAACACTCATATCCCACCGCCGAGGCTCTGGATGTTTCTATAAGGGCAGGCAAAGAAAACATAAAATATATATATACAAATATATATATATATATATATATATATAAACCCATTGGCCCATAGGAGGAGGAGGGGTCAGCATATGGCCAATGGTGAACTGACAAACTAAGGCAATGCATTAGCATAGTGCAAGAATACAGAATGCAAGGGGTATATAATGTGTCAAAAAATAAGATAAAAATAAATAACCCGTCAAAAAGAATAAATATGAAAACCAGAGAATTGGGGATGTTGCTGTAATTCTTTTTTTCAGCCACTAGATGTCATCTGTCTCATAGTCAGCATCGTTTTCTCACTTTCTCTGAGCCCGGGTTGTGCTGGATCAACCCCCAGCCTGTGACTGGATGAAAAAAGGAGAATTATAGGAATGAATGATAAGGTCATCTCTTTGTTCCTCCTCCTATCAGCATGCTTTTTGTCAGCAAGTGAACTGATTGGCTCCTTGTGCCGCTTTGTCTTCGTTAGACTGATACCAGGTTTAGGAACTTTACACTGCTAGCATTTACAAAAATACATTTATTAAGCTATTAATGAATCCATGAATACACCTATTTGTGTTATTTATATCTGTAAGACCTCCCTAGAGGGGCTATGGATCCCTCCCCCGAGGACTCTCACATGACCTTATTAGCAGATTTACCCATTACTCTTGCTCGCTGTCAAACTTTGGATTCGCCAACATAGGGTGAATCAACAAGGGCACAGAAAGCCAATAAACCTTTTCTGTTCTGCCTGACTATATCTAAAAATCATTTTATCAATACGTCTCCTAAAAAATGTTTTTTGTCAGAAGTGGGCGGAGCTATTTGATGATTATATATGCATTGTCTGCTTGCTGCTTCATAGTGCTGCACAGTGCATGTGCCTTGCCTGGCCTATCCCCCTGTATGTCTATGTGCATGATTGGGGCCTAGTTAATGAATACTTTCTAAGCTTAGTAAAACCATGTTGGATACCCAATCATATACAAGTACACACCGCAATCTGCAATCACCGTATTTACTAAGCTGAGTGGAGACTTTCCATTGTGAACATTCTCTACTCTTTTAGTATATCAGCCTTCCAACATGAACAAAGTTCTGCCTATGCGGTCTGTCCCGTAAAATTGGGATGCTGACTTTACTGCTGTCTATAAAAGTGGCCACTAGGGGGAGCTGATTAAAACACAATATTCAATAGAAAATAATACAAAAAAGCGAAAGTTGCAATAAAAATGAATGTCATACAAACAATACAAAAAAAAAAAAAACCCAGCAATTTGTCTTTAAACAGCGCTGGTCGTTCAGTCAGCTTCTATTTCAGTGATGGTTAAGTGACTTTTACCGACCGCCCGGCATAGCAGAGCCATAGGATAGATGTTATGTTAGGTCGTCATAAAACAAAATCGTGCTCTTAGGTTTTAACGACACGAAGAAATCGCCCAGAGATTTATCACCGCCCGGCGACAACAAAAACTCAGCCCGTTACCCCCTCCTCTGCCCATCTTCCCTAATGGCCGCCAATGATATTTTTTGATTTTTATGAAGTGTATTTTTTTTTATGTTCGGTAATCCGGCGATTTGAAATATTGTTGTTTTATGAGCGTTGGAACATTAAACTTGAAGTGCGGAGAAGAATTGCCTTGGATTTGGGGATTGGTAATTAGCATCGTCGGTATTAAAATGAAGCAAGATCACCACCTACTGTAAGATAGCCTCATCTGCACCCTGGAATCATTCAGGGAAACCGGGCCGCATATTATCAGTCTGTGCGCCCGTCACACCCGCTGTGCCCATTTCCTGGCATTCTGACCCAAGGAAATGCCGGCAAAGCCAACACTGACATCTCACTATCATAAAAAGTGATTTCAAAAAACATTAATATCAAAGTTTCTTAACTAGCTATTCATATTTTTCAAATCTCTGATGATCCTGCCGCAAAGGTTTTTTTAGACACTTCCTGTATAGGGTGACAACACTCTGTCTCTGTTTTCCTATCGCAGGTCTACGTTGTCACCCTATCCTATAGGCTTCTGATGGTGAAAGAAATGTTTTATTAGACGGGTCCATGGTTGACACCAAGCTCTTCCTGAGAAAGACATGCTATTGGCCAATTGCGGCAATACATTTGAATGTTATAGATAGAAACCTTCCTCTCAAAAAAAGGAACACATGGGTGTGTGTAATGTGGCTTACAAAAGCAGAACTTAAATAATGCTGCCAGGAAGGCTCATTTCCTGTCCTTTTAGTCACTTCCTGTTATAGGGTGACAACACTCCTGCTGTGTTCCAATTGTGCTCCTAGGTTGTCACGCTATCACATTGGCTTCTGATGGGGACTACAGGTCGGTTGTATCACACAGGTATGGTTCATCATTGTCACCAACAGGAAACCCCATCCTGAGAAATGCCATTCAGTTATCCCTGGATTTCATTTAGGTAAGAAGTTGATGTAAATAGGTTGGAGAATCAGATCTGCAAAGATAAAAACCTAAAGAATTCACTGACAACAGGTCAACCGTATTCCTCCCCATCCCAGATTCCTGCTATTTCCTATGCAATGTGTATCCAGAAAAATTCTCTATGATCAAGCCCTGACTTTTTGATTAAGCTCCACCCACTTGCATTCCAACATCCAATGGGAGTGCCTCAATGGTCACTAAAGAAACTCCCACTGGTGTTGGGGGTGGGGCTTATCCAGCAAAGTCAGGGAATGTCAGACAGAGGAGCACAGAGGATATAGCAGACTATAGGTCATGTGACTATCATCTTCAAATCTCATTGGCCTCCGCCAATGTAAGTACACCTACCTACCTGCAAGTATACACCAGCTATAGCGCATTGCCTATGGTGCAGCTCAATGTGCTGTGACGGTGCAATGATTGGGGTGTCATGTCTCAGCATCACAAAATAGGTAATATCACCATGCAGGTGCAGGAATGAGCATGTTATTTAATGCATTTGTGCATTGCATAGCTGTGAGTGGGCCCACTGTTGCTCACTGTGCTGCCATACATTGCTTGAGTTGGCTGCTTGGTGCATAACAAGATAACACAAAAAGTTCAATGCAGCAACTGCATCCGCATGCACATTGGTGTAATGCAACGCAGGTCTGCCGCAGCATTCTACTGCAATGAGAGGGTACAAGTGCATTATATAATGTCGTACATGTGCATTGCGATCCTGGGGCGGCCTCGTTCCTCCATAAGGAACCATTTAGGGAGATGAGGCCATTAATGTCACATTTACCTGGTGCTAATCCCCCTAATAAGTGCCACGGCGCAGTAAAAGTCAGCAAAGATATCGCATGGCAGTAACGCATGGAGAGTTAATTCATTTCCTCACCCTGCTGTGTAACAAGCACCGACGGAAGCTTTCCCAGGCTGACAGCAGCAGGAATGTATATTATACTTATTCATTGGAAAGATATTTAGTTTGTCACTTGTTCCATAAAAACATTTTTTCCCATTTTCACCCATTGCTCTCTTGCAGCCTCTTCCTTTTCTAGCGATGGCTGCACTGCATTTCTCAGGACGGGTTTGCTGACGGTGACAACGTCTGTTTTAAAAGGATCACTTCCTAAAAGCCTGGGTGACAACGGGAGTGCAATTTGGAGATGAGGACTTAAGGTTGTCACCCTTTAGGAAGTGCCATAATAATGGGAGGATCACCAGGGATTATTTTGTGCTGCCAGCTAGTTGTAAAAGAGAGTTTGAAGCATTGGTACCTCTTGCATGTTTTGTTTGGGTTTCTGGTGTTGTCACTGAGACAGGAAGTGAGGGAGGAATTTTAATAAGGGTGACACAGGCAACAATAAAAACCTGATTTTATCTGAAGGTCACGAGTGGGAGTCCAAGTGTTTCCAATCTAGCATTTTGGGTTATTTAGTCCCACCCATTAATGATATGTAAGCAGGTTCATGCATCGGTGGAAGGAGCCAGCAAATTGCTGTACAGGGTTTCCTAAAAACAGAACCTTGCTTCAGTACTCCTCTCAAGAACCCCCAGCCCCTCATGGGGGGGCATTAATCTCCATAAGTGGGCTTTTATAACAGATTATATTTGCATGCCTTTAGGCAACGCCCACATGCGATGTTGAGCCTTTGTGATTGACAGAACTGAAATCCAATGAATGAAAGGGGGCGGGTCAGGAACTCTTAAACTGGGGAGGGAGGAGCTAGGTGACACTGACTGTTCTACAGCCAGGAAAAAAGGCGGGGTCTATCTGACTTGCTGCAGCTTCCAATGCACATTCTGACATAAGAAAGGGGATTTCTGGAAGAATCAATTTTTTTTTTTTGTACCTGCATATTTAAAATACTAGAAGGAGACCAAACAAGTGAATTGTTCTGCATTTACCAGGGAACATCAGAGATATATTTTTATGTAGAGGGAGAATGAAACAGGAAATAAGGCAGCACATTAATCCCTATGACAAATCGGCATTGGTCATCCTCCTGCCCATTGTTCACCCTGAGTCACTCATCTGTGCCCGGTCCAGTCACTGCAGTGTAAGGCTGAGTGCGGTCTGAGCGGCGGGGTCACTGCTGTTTGCTTCCTCTAATGAAAAGCATGTGAGCTGTAAATCTTCTCTTTTCCTTATTAAGTGGGAACGTGTTCTCTATTACGCTCCGGGTGGGAATCAATAAGATGATTTGCTTTCTTAATCAACTTTTCCCATCTCTTCTTATTTACCAATCAGGAATGTGACAACCAGGGGCTGAGCCTGTGCCCTGAGCTGGGAAATAAGGAGACGTTCTAAGTACAAGAATAAAAAAGCCTCCCCTTGATAATGCATCAGGTCTTCTGATTGTCACTCCAGAAGGAGGGCGCCATCTTTTTTAAGGCATCATTCAGGGTTACTGCTCCCTTCTGGAATGAGATGCCTGCATGTGAATCCCGGCAGAAAAGCCTCCTGCTGCAGTAGCTCACCAAGTTACAATGTTGCAGTCTGATCACCGGGAGAGAGGAGACTAAGGAAATGCTTCCTCTTACCTGCAGCAGACTGATGAAAACATTTCAGCCTAGGCACAGTCACTCATTGAAGCTCTAGGTGGACCTTTTATGAAAAATGATTCTACTGTTGTATAATGAGTCAGGAATTCGGTAATCCAGATCTCTAAAAGACAGTGAAAGGTCTAGTGGCGGAATTGTAGAAATGTTGTTGACCTGTCTTTATTACAGCAGGATATTGCAATGTTCCAGCAACATTTTAGCAGGAAGAGCGTGGCTTTGTTAACTAGAATCTACACATTTTAGATGACCCCTCCCCAGAGGAACCATACAATAATTCATAGGTCTCAGGTAACCCCTGTATACAAAAATATAAATATAATAGACAATTTCACAGCGTGACATGGAGGAGGAAGAAGAAAGGGAGAGAGAGGGAAAGGAAAAAGAGAGAGCAGGAGAGGGGAGAAAGATAAAGGTGGGAAAGGGGAAGGGAGGGAGAGACAAGGAAAAAAAAATTAGAAAGGGGGAGAGAGAAGAAAAAGAGAGAGAAGGAGTGGAGAGAGAGTAGGAAAGGAGAAAGAAACATAGAAGGGGAAAGGGAGGACATAGTGAGGTTAAGTAGGTGAGGGATGAAAGTGAGAGGGAAAAGAGAGAGCAGAAGGTGAGAGGTAGAGAGGGGAGAAAGAGAGAAGAAGAGAGGGGGGAGAGACAAGGAAATAACAGAAAGGGGATAGAGAAGGAAGAGGAGAAATAGAGGGAGAGGGGGAGAGGGGAGAGAGAGAAAATTAAGAGAAATGGGGAGCGACTGAGAGAGAGGGGAGAGAGTGTAAGAAGGGAGAAAGGAAGAAACATAGAAGGTGAAAGGGAGGACATAGTGAGGGTGAGGGGCAAGAGTGAGAGGTAAAGGGGAGAGAGAGAGAAATAAAGTGAGAGAGGGAGATAAAAGTAGAGGGAGAGGAGAGAAAGAGAGGGGGATAAAGAGACATAGAAGGGGAGAGAAGGTAAGGATGAGAGGGAGGTAGAGGGGATGAAGGAGGAGGAGGAGAGAGAAATAAAGGGAGAGACAGAGAGGAGAATGGGGCAGAGAGGAGAGGGGAACGAGAGAGAGGGAGAGAGGGAGAGGGGAGAGAGGGAGAAGAGAGAGAGGGAGAGAAGGAGAAGGGAGAGAGAGAGGGGGAGAGGGAGAAGAGAGAGTGTGGGAGAAGGAAGAGAGAGAGAGAGAGAGGGAGAGGGGAGAGAGAGAGGGGGGAGAGAGGGAGAAGAGAGGAGGGGGGGGGAGAGGGAGAAGAGAGAGTGTGGGAGAAGGAAGAGAGAGAGAGAGAGGGAGAGGGAGAAGGGAGAGGGAGGGAGACGGGAGAGAAAGAGGGGAGATAATAGGAGAGGGAAAAAGAGGGAGAGGGAAGATGTGGGGAGAGAGAAGGAGGGAGAGAGGTGAGATAGGAGGAGAGAAAAGGGAGAAGGGAAAGAGAGAGAGAAGAGGGAAAGGAAGATTTCCTGTGGAGCTTATCAACCAACAGCAGCAAGTTCCAGTTCCACACAGAGATGTTCTATAGCGCCGCCCTAGTGGTCCCCTAGGTGGCCTGGTGGCAAATCCAGCCCTGACTACTCTGCTCACTAAATAGTCTCTTTACATGGATATTGTGAGTCTAATAGACATCAAGCAATTGAAACCTCCAAATCCTCCGATATGTCTGTGCCAATTTTTATCCCGCTAATAGTCATCACACCCCGCACATTAAATTCTTTACTTACACGGATTTCAGCAATTATCTTGTTGCAGCTACAACTACGGCGCATGAATATGTTTCCCCGAAGTACTTCAGATATTATGAGACGTATGTAAAGCAGTAATGTGATTTCTTTGTGTTGTTTTCCGAAGCACTCGGCTTTTTCTAAATGGATCTGTTGGGAGCGTCGTTCAGGATAACTTGTTTGGTGACAAAACCTGCTGTTGTGTGTATTGTGGACGCAATCCAAGAGAAGATTCGTCCAGAGAAGAGAATATGCTTGAGATTTAAGTAACAGCACTTCTTAGGCCACAACTAAAATTACCATATGTTACTGCCATGATACAAAGATTGCGATGAGGTGTTTTACTGCTGTGCGCAACCTGACAAATCTCTTCCCGCTGAATGTAATGAACTTCTTAGATCCAAATGTCTAACATAGAAACTGACAGCAGACAACCCGTCGCTGATCGGTGAATGATATGGTGGACATGGAACGTCGAACTGGTTGGGGAGTTTTTACTTCTACATTTCGGTGGTCTCGTCTGCTATTTACTGATTTAGGATGAGAAGAGGGATTTCAATAAAACTGACCTCTGAATTTTGCCACCAGCAAATTTTTTAAGCCCACATTTTAAGGAAATAATGCCCCATCATGGGTGTCAATGAGAGTAATAATACCCCATCAATAATGCCAGTGTGAGGATAAGTTTCCCATCATTGGTGTAAGGGCAGAAAGGGAGAATAATGACCCATTGTTGGTGCGATTGGGAGAAATATGGTTCCATCACTGGATGAGTAATAATTCCCCATTGTTATTGTCAGTGGGAGGAAAGTTGCCATTGTTAGTGTCATTGGGAGGAGTAGCGCCCTTTCTTTTGGTGTTGATGGGAGAAAAAGTCCCCCATTGTTGGTGCCATTGGGAGAAATAGTGCCACACCTTGGTGTTGGTGGGAGGTAAAACGCCTCATGATTGGTGCCAGTGGGGGAAATAGTGCTCTATCATTGGTGCCAATTGGGGGAATAGTGCTCTATCATTGGTACCAGTGGGGGAAATAGTGCTTCATCATTGGTGCCAGTGGGGGAATAGTGCTCTATGATTGGTGCCAGTTGGGGGAATAGTGCTCTATCATTGGTGCCAGTGAGGGAAAAAGTGCTCTATCATTGGTGCCAGTGGGTGAAATAGTGCTCTATCATTGGTGCCAGTTGGGGGAATAGTGCCCTATCATTGGTGTCAGTGAGAGTAATAGTGCCCCATTATTGGTGTCAGTTGGAGGAACTGTACATCATGGTGTGATTGGGAGGAACAAATCCCCATCATTGATGTAAATGGGAAGGGGGGGGGGGTAATGCCCCATTATGGACATCAGTGAGAGGAATAGTATCACAATATTGGTGTCAGTGGCAGGAATAGTGCCCCATCATTGGTGCCAATGAGCATATTAGTGCCCCATTGTTGATGCCATTGGGAACAATAGAGTTTGATCATTGATGTAATGGGGAAAGGAATAATTCCCCATTATGGGTGTCAGTGCCACTATCTTGCTGCCATTAGGAGGAATAGTGTCCCATCTTTGATGCCAATGGGATAAATAGTGCCCCATTGATGATGTCAGTAGGAGGTTCAGTGCCCCATTGTGTCAATTGGAACAATAGGTGCTGGTGCCCAATCTTGACTCTACATGAGAGCGACCATGGTTCCATGGGTCCCCTGTACAGTCACTACCCCTATACCCCAATCAGTGCTCATGCCCCTTGTTGGGGAATAAAGGGTTCACTGCTAGAGAAGGGAGGGTGGGAAAAAGAAGTAAAATTCTAATTTCTCTTAATAATCATAAAACTAGACACTTTTTTTGTACATTTACAGCAAAGATACTCCAGCGCCCCTCTGCACCGCCCTGTGTACCTGTCGCCATCTTGCAATAAATATCTCACCATTTATTACTTCTTTTTCCCTCCTCATAGAATTATCTCTAATTTTAGCAGAAAATGGAATCATTCATGTCTGACGAGAGGAATCAGATTCCTGGGATATTTTGGCTTTCATGGAGCTGCTATGACAGATCACTTTACTGGCTGCTTCTTCCTTATTATCATTGTATTCTGCAGGACGGATGAGAATCCCCTCTGTGCGGGACACAAAGCTCCGACTGTTCCCATCACCAGGTAATATTCACCCTGGCACACAACTGCCCCCAAGAATAATGACTGATAACCGGCCAAATGTTTCCAAGCTCATCTGAGATTTCAGAATTATTATTTTTTTATTGGACAGGAAATTCTCTGTAAACTGAGATTCATAATTCTTCTTCCAGATCAAGTTTTGTATTAGGAGGTTTAAAGCAGATGAGCGAGCGGCTTTTGTATTGCTTTATCATCCACAATGGGCAAGGTAAAACATTTTCAGTAACCTTTGTTACCGGTGATCGCATACAGCCACTTTCTGTCCACATGCACCCCTATGATGGCATTTGTCAAGGCAGAGTTCCAAATGGTTACAACAGTGAACCAAACCTGGGTAATGCGTGCTGGAATTTTACACTAGAAGTCCAGGTGACAACACAGGAACAGCAATGGTAAACAAGCACCTGGCTTAGAGGAAGTGCCCGAACAAGAGCCTTCATGGTGGGATCAGAATTCTGATATAGAGCTCAATCATTAATACATGATTAGATACAGTTTTGCATCTGAACCTAACCACCTCCTGCAGTCCCTGTATAGCAATGATTAATAATATTGTTACATAGTATTTATATAGCACCAACATATTACTCAGCGCTGTACAACTCCATTGTCATGTCACTAGCTGTCCCTCAAAGGAGCTTACAATCTAATGTCCATACCATAGTCATATGTCTTTATTACAGTCTAAGGTCAATATGGGGAGAAGCCAATTAACCTAACTGCATGTTTTTGGATTATGGGAGGAAACCCATGCAAACACAGGGAGACATGCAAACTCCATGCAGATAGTGTCCTGGCTGAGATTCAAACTTGGGACCCAGCGCTGCAAAGCCCAGAGTGCTAACCACTGAGCCACCATGCTACCCATGTGAGCAACACACAGAGCCAATCAGTCCATATGCTGAGAAAAAGCATGCTGATAGGTGGAAAAAGCAAAGAGATGAGCCTATAACAATGCTGCCTTTCCTGCTGCTGTTCAGTCGCGGCTGAGTTTGGTCCCAGGACAGTTCAGAAAAAGTGGGTTGAATGATACTGATCTATAGACATCTAGCAGCAATTTAAAGGACATCTTTGCATTGCAGCTGAATATTGCAGCAAAAGCTGCACTATTCATTTTTCATCTTCTTCTTTTTGCCAGGAGTTTTATATTAAGTTGGAATCTCATTAAATGGAGAGAAGTTTGTAGCAGACATTTCAACCACCACAGCAAAGCACCGGGTCTAGGAGAACCTGGGCTCAGAAGAAGAGGGTTGAATGGTGCTGGCCCATTGATTGTGGACATCTAGAAGCACTCTTTGCATTGCAGCTGATTATTGCAGCAAAAGCTGCATTATTCATTTTTCCACCTTATTTTGGCTTTGCATTACATGAATGAAAATAGGACCATTGTAGCCATATCACCGATCACAGCAAACCGCCGGGTCTAGGAGAACCTGGGCTCAGAAGAAGTGGGTTGAATGGTGCTGGCCCATTGATTGGGGACAGCTAGCAGCACTCTTTGCATTGCAGCTGATTATTGCAGCAAAAGCTGCATTAATAATTTTTCCACCTTATTTTGGGTTTGCTTTACACTAATGAAAAGAAGACCATTGTAGCCATATCACCGGGTCTAGGAGAATCTGGGCTCAGAAGAAGTGAGTTGAATGGTGCTGGCCCATTGAATGGGGACATCTAGCAGCCCTGTGGGGGAAATCTTTGCATTGCAGCTGATTTTTGCAGCAAAAGCTGGGCTATTCATTTTTTTGCATCTTGTTTTTTTTGGCTGGAGTTCTGCATTAAGTTGAAATCTCATTAAATATAAAGAAGATCATAGCAGTAATTTTATCCATCATGGCAAACCAAAATCTGACCGGTCCACTGAGCTACTAATACTTTATTATTTTACTGTAAGAAATTTAAAAATGTATTCATAAAAAAAATTAAATTAAACAAAATAAAAAATACCACCTCCCCATAAGACGCGCTCAATGTTCGCGGAGCCTTTTAGCTCCATAAAACGAGGTCCTCCAAAATTCACTCCACATAAATGTTTCATGCCGTTGTTCGGTGGTGCCCAGGCTTCCAATATTCAGCTGCGAGGGGTGTTTATATTTGAGGAAATCTCTTGAACATTTGCTGCGATCCACCAACAGCTGCTGCTCTGCAGCTCTGGGAATAGCACAATCATGAATATTCAGGTGCAGGGCCGCCAAACGCAGCAGCCATTAACGCAATAAATGCCTGAGCCCAGCGCAAAAAGGATTATTACGTCCTGTCAGAGCCGGGTAATAATAAATTCCCACGATGCCAGGTCTCTCTGTTACTGGAGTTCAAACATATTGACCACCTTTCTGCTTCCCCCCCTCCTTCCCAAATGCCGTTCCTCGATGAAACACCTGGAAGGCTTGGCACCCGCCTGGCACTTGGCACGGCACCATCTCATATGTTAACGTCCCGAAATTACGGACTCGTTTATTGTGTTAGCTGTCAGGGTTATCAAAATCTCTTACAATCTGGAACAGGCGTCGAGGTTTCCATTTTGAGAACCTGTCGTAGTGCCGAGCTGGTTTTGCAAATGCCAGTTGTAGCGAGCGAACAAGGATGCCAGCCAGAGAAAAAAAAAAATCATAATACTGTACACAGATACGCATTTATGTTTTACAAATCTGTCCCTGCAAGCATGCTTAAAGCGGCAAAAACAAAATGGCATTTTCAAAGTATGGTGCATAAACAAATGCCATTCTTTTATCCATTGTGCTGCTGACCTCCTGCAACCTTTATTGCAACAATTCATGGAGTAATGGTTGCATGGCATTTCTGATGGCAAGTTTCCTCAAGGTGACAACAGTGGACCATGCCTGTGTGTTTAAATGGCCACTTGTATTCTGCATCAAAAGTGTGATAAGGTGACAACGTAGGAGAGCAATTAAAAGATCAGGGCAGAGTGTTGTCATCCTATAACAGCAATGTCAGAGGAATTCTTCCCACTGACCACCACCCTAATACACTGTGAGCCGTGGATATAGGAATTATATACCCTGATGACCTGGAATTTATTTTAAGGGTTCCCCCATGGTAAAAAGATTAGGGTGATCTAAAGGGAGCCCTGGTTAGGCTAACCATGGCCTGGGGCTGGAGAAAGAAAGGACACAAATAAGCTCCAACAGTTATGCATTTTATTTATTTTTACATCTTAATAATGAACACCTCTGGCTTACCCCCCTACTCTTAAAAAATGTTGAATGGTGGCAAAAATGAGCCATTAGCTTCTCCTAATCCTGATTCCACAGATTTCTCCCTGGCTCCTATATGTACTATGCGTCTGCACGTAATTACCCAATTGCAGGTACAACGCATTCCATGCCTAATTATAAAGGTGAGTCTGTGTGTCTCAAATGTACCTGCGCCTTTCATGTGTGAATACCTACTCATAGAATAGAGACGTCTCATGTGTACCTACACATTATGTATATCGGTGCAATCAAACAATACAGACGCCATGATTACCTACCAAGGAACAAAACACATTGGGGCATATTGTAATTTCTATATTATCACCTCCAGATAAAATGAGTGCCATTGTCTTCTATATATTGTCCTCATGCATTCTAGAAACAGGCTGGACCAGGATATCTGATGCTATCTTGTGATACAATACACATTCTTGTTTCGGCCACCATTGTTTTACTAGAATCTGCATAGAACCCAATGCAAAAGCTTGCTCTCATGTAAATCCTCACGCTAACTCAGAGCATGTAAATATTTGGACATGGGTATCCTCCACAACCAAATATTACATTTGATAAAGACTGGATGAAGGAGGTTCTCTTTTATCCTACAGAATGAAATATTAGAGTCCATGAAGTCCAAATGAAAGGGGTCCACTGAATTCCAGAAACAAATGTTCTCGTATATAAGGCCCTATTGAAAGGGGTTCCATGTTATTCTCTAGAATTCAGTATTACAGTATATAAAACCCGGATAAAAGGGGCCCCGTTATGCTCCAGAACCAAGTGTTCCCTTGTATAATGCCCTAATGATGGGAACCCTTTGGTATACCCTAGAACCAAATATTTCAGTGTATAAAGCCGTGAGGAAGGAGGTCCTCTTTCGTCCTCCAGAACCAAATATTCCAGAATATAAAGCCCAATTGGGGGGTGTCTACTGCTATCCTTTAGAAGCCTGAACTAGGGGGTTCTGTGTTATCCTCCAGAATTCAATATTCTAATATATAAAACCATGATGTATGGGCCTCTGTTATCCTCTAGAGCCAAATATTCCAATATATAACGTCCTGATGAAGGAGGTCCTCTTTTGTTCTCCAGAACCAAATATTCCTGAATATAAAGCCCCATAGTTCTTAGTTCTACTGTTATTCTCTAGAACCAAATGTCCTGGTGTATAGGGCCCCTTTGTTACCCCCTAAAGTCAAATATTCCAAGGTAAAAAATGCACTGATGGAGAAAGTCCTCTTCTCCAAAAACTAAATATTCCAGTGTATAGAGTTCTAAAGAAAGGGGTCTCCTCTTATCCTCCAACACCAAATGTTTCTGAGTATACCCCCGATAAAACAGGTTCTCCTTTATCCTCCAAAATAAAATATTCCAGAATATAAAGCCCAATATACAAGGGTCTACTGTTATCTCTTAGAACCAAATGTTCCTGTATATATGACCCTGTTGAAAGACTTCCCATCATATCCTTCAGAAAGTGTTCCCATGTATAATTCTCTAATGCGTGAACCCTTTATTATCCCCTATGACCAAATGATCCAGTGGATAAAGCCCTGATGGATGAGGTCCCCTTTTATCCTCCGAAACCAAATATTCCAGAATATAAAGCCCTATAGACAGGGGCCTACTATTATCCTATAGAACCAAATGATTTTGTTTATGGAAACCTAAGAGAAGGCCCTCTTGAGCCAAATATTCCAGCATATAAAGCCCATATGAAGGAGTTTCTTCAACTAAATATTCCAGGGTATAAAGAAAGGGGTCTACTCTTATCCTCGTGTGTTTCTGTGTATAACACCCTTATGAAGGGGTCCCTGGGGTCCCCTGTAAACCAAATATTCTACTATATAAAGCTTTAATCAAGGATATTCTCCCTGTAATTCTCCAGAACTCTGTATTCTATGATATAAAGACCTGGTGAAAAGGGCCAACCTGTTATCATCTAACACTGTGAAAAGCCGTCAAGAAGAGGCAGGACCACCATTAGAAATTTCTGAACCCCATTCTAGGTAAACTTCCTGCCAACTCATATCTAAAAGATCCAGCGTTGCTCTTTTTGGCCAGAAGAACTTCTGGACCCCTCCTGTTGGCCCTGTGAAGGAGCCCCCTGTTCTCCTCCAGAACAAAATATTTCACTGTAGAAAGCCCTGATGAAGAATTCATTCAGCCACTGAAACGTGTTGTTTTCTGATGAATACACAATTAAATGGACTTTCATCATTTAGAGCGGTTCTTCACTTTTCTCCAAATATTATTCCAGGGATTATGGCATCTTTTAGAAGCCTCTTTACATTGGAGAGTATTTTTTGTCAAAGTTTTTCATAATTCAAAAAACATGAAGCCCCTCTACTTTTTAGATGTTCTGCACGATTCTACATATATCACAGATCCTATGCCCCTTCCGGTTTTACAAGCTCTCCAAAGTTGGAGCAGTTAGACTATCATGGGAGAACCTGGGTTATCCAGTAAATCTGGAATGGATATAGTTCAGGATTTAAAACATTTCTCACCTTTTAAGAAATCAATTTAAGGTTTACTGGGTCACCCAGCTTCTCCCATTATAGTCTATCTTCTCCAGTCTAGGGGTCCTTTAATAAATCTGGCCCATTCTCTTCCAGATTCTGAATCTGCATATCATTTTCAGAGCCTTGGAGCAGTTTACATTCATCCTAAAGGTTGGGCTTTCTCATGAGTGTGATTGCTCAGGAGTTGATGGGACAACAATTCTCAGACTTGGTATGACTGTTGACTTTCAAGCTGAAAACTTAGGGGGCGAATAAAAAACTTTCATAGGTAGCATGGAAATTTATCATAATGTTGGATGAATAAAATACCTAAATTCCTGCATTAGCCAGGTCAAGGTTGGTTCTCCTCTAGGCCTGGATGTTCAGCCTTTGCAATGTAGACTTCTAAGGAAATCATGAAGCCAAATGAAAGTTTTGGGGCCCCCCTAGGTCCTAGTAGTACAAAGAAGCAACAATTGAATTTCCCTAAAGATTTAAAATTCGTAAGTTCAAAAATGGCATGTTGGACAGTTTTTTATGCCATGTTTTTTTTCCTAGCAGTTTTCCTTTAAGGTCCGACATACAGAATTAGCTGTTGTCACTCGTCACTCTGACCAAAGAGGGAAAAATGAGTGAAACTCCGAAGCTGAAACTGGAGTCAGGTTTCTCCACTCAGTTAATGATAAAGTACGAGTTACAGCGGATGACAAAACATTGTGTGTATTGTGGGATCAGACGCCAAACACCGCTCGGGCACAACAGGCCGCATTGACTCTTGCAGGAAGTGATTTCCCCCCTCGGAATGCTCAGGAATTGTGTGTTTTCAAAGCAGATTAGACCGATGTGTTGATATGCTGAACACATGGACATAATAGTCCAGGAAAATACCTTCACTGCGTAACTGAAATTTAATCCTCAGAAGAAGAAAAAAAATGAAATACAGAATAGTAAAGAGGAAAAAGTTGGCTATTCAATCACTCTGATTCAGCAAGGACTGTGCCAAGGATTGCTTACTTCCCCTTAGTCATGATGGTGCTGGAAGGGGACGCACAGAAGGAATTTGGAGTGCAATGTCTGTGTGTATCCAAAATAATCACTGAAAGTAGAGCAACTTCATTTCACTTAACCCTTATTGTGTCCAAAAACCAAAGATTGAAGTATATGTAAAGACAAAACTTTTTAAGTTTTTGGGTGAGGGGGGGTAAAATCTCTGCAGGCTGTATGCCAGTGGGGAAATTTCCCTTTACTAACTATTCCATGGACCCAACAGGAAAAAGACAAAATCTGATTTTAGACAACTGCACTGCAATAAAGCCAGGTATATACTTTGCAATCTAAATGTCTGATCTTCATATTACATTTTCTTACAAAGAGAAAATTCATGGTGGCTTTTATGAATACTCTTGTCACACAATGTAAGCCACAACGGAATTTTTAAACAGCAAAAACTCATCATGTGTCTTTCATCAGAATACCTCTGTAAATATATTTCTCTGAAGTCCCAATATTACAGTGGGAGTGCATTAAAAATGAAAAATGGTATCAGACTGTAAAGATTTTATAGGACTGTTGTTTCCTTCGCTCCTGAGGAAGCAAAGATGTCTGTGAAACGTGTCAAGAACTAATCTTTATTAGCATTTTTTAATGTATAAACCAGCTTTTCCTAACCAGGTTCCCTCCGGAAGTTCTTCGGACCATGGCTGACAGTTCTGGGGCCAACATCACTTAAAAGAGCCGATTGCATGTCTATAATAATGTATTGTGTCTATTTATTATTTATTATTTTAGCCACCACTGTTCAATGTCATTCTTTTCACTGGCCACCAATTTAAGAGGCCTTTCCCTTATAATCTCTAATAAAGTATTTTGTTAGGGATTCCATGCCACCTGAAAATTTCCTTAAGGGTTCCTCAAACTGGAAAAGGCTATCCTATGCCAATATGGGCTTTATACACTATGTCATGTGATCTATAACACTTGTAGATTGCAATTAGGTGATTGTTTTGTTTTGGAGATAAAGAAAACTAAGGAAATATAATAAAATAGTAACAAAATATTATATATTAATGCTGAAGAAAGACCCAAATCATTTGAGTCCTACCACAATTACACAGTTACATAGTTAGTCAGGATGAAAAAAGACATAAATCCATCAAGTTCATCCACTAGGGAAACAAACATATCCCAGATATAAAACCCTATGGACATAGTTGATCCAGTGGAAGGCAAAAAAACCCGGGTACAATTTGCTCCAACAGGGGAAAAAAATTCCTTCCTGATTCCATGAGGCAATCCGATGTTCCCTGGATCACCAGTCTCTGTTATCTTTATGTTAAAGCTTTAATCCCCAGTTATATTCTGTGCTTCTAGAAACCATCCAGCTTTTTCTTAAAGCAATCTATAGTAGTTGCTGAAACTTCTTCCTGAGGGAGCCGATTCCACATTTTCACAGACCTTACAGTGGAGAATCACTTCCTTATCCGGAGCTTAAACTTCTTTTCCTCCAGACACAAACAGCGCCCCCTTGTGCTTTGTAATGATCTCAAAGTGAATAATTGGGAAGAGAGTTCTCTATATGGGCCATTTATATATTTATACAGGGTGATCATATCCCCCCTTATACGTCTCGTCTCAAGGGAGAATAGATTCAGTTCAGCTAATCACCTCCATTCATTTTATTAGGAATTTATGTAAGTTGTTCATTTAACATATTTATGATTTTTTTAAATGTATTCATGCAATAAAATGTTATATTTAATAAAATTACATCATGGCTTATAATATAGTTGCATTATCAAAGTATCCTTAAAAGTCACCTTGCATTTTTTTTTCTCATTCCTATTATTTGGCTGTGGCTGTGGATACAATCTCTGATCGTTTAGAAAATCAGATGAAATGCTTTACTGTTATTATATTGATTTGACTTTTTTGGATGTAACAAAATGAAACCCAACCTAAAGAATCCAATTCATTTGTGTCTCGTGGGTTTTGATGTTATTGAATTTGTTTTAATTTTAGTCACCAGAACAGAGAGCTAGGACTAATCTCTGCAGCCCGCTGCCCATGATATCCAAAATTAAAAAGTTCTGGCTTAACAATATTTAAAATATATTTTATTGTTATTAGTATTCATTATTCCACATGTTTAACTTCCTGGCTAGGAAGAGATAGAACAATGGGGCCCTTCGTTCTGTAGGTTTGCGTCTATTAGGCAAAGTACTTACTGCTGTTTAGTGCACCACCTTATATTAGAGCAATTTGCTTAGATAAAAGATGACACTCCGCAGTCTCAGCTTTTCCACCTGCTTGGCAAGAGAATATTGGAGGGCAAAATATAGAACACGGAGAGCTCTGAAGAAAGGAGAACTGAGATTGTTAAGACTGGAAAGTGAATGCAACAAACCCGGCTTTATTATGGCGGCAACAATGTGCCCTCAGAAGTGTGCAAAATGTGCCACCAGACATATGCAAAATGTGCCACCGGAAGTGTGAAAATGTGCCACAAGAAATGTGCAAAATGTGCTATCAGAAGTGTGAAAAATATGCCATCAGAAATGTGTAAACTGTGCCACCGGAAGTGTGAAAAATGTGCCATAGTTCCTTTTTTGATGCCAATACATTAATACTGGATTGCAGGTCTGAATGGGAGCCCAAAAATCAGTGATCAGTATCTGAATTTTGAAGTATTGCCACCAAGATCCATTGGTCCAACATAGCTGGAGCCTGGGAAGGAGGGAGATTCAGTTCTTTCCTGGCCCTGGGCCACTTGGTTCCTTAATTAGTGGGATATTCTGCAGACCACTGCAATTGAGTGCCACTTTGTCAACCACACTGGGCGATGGCACTTACAGACCCAGCTGATGGGGCTTCCAAATGGAAATTTCAAGCCACACTCCACTGGCATTTCGGGTCTTCAGGTCAAGCACCAGAGCCAGAGAGAGGAAAGGTAAACCAGGGTTTGAAACAGCTTTTTCTTTGCTGCATTGATATACATTGCATGGTTTGTTGGAGGACCTTCCTACTTTATCAAACCCTCAACCAGGCCACATGGTACAGATACCATGACTGGGCCAACTTTAACAAATTCTGCAATTTTTTTGCATGATGTAGAATTCTTGGCTTGACACCGATTCTTCTTCCATGGCAAAAAAGAACGCAGCCAGGAATGCCATATTCCATGCAAAAGCAAATTCCAAAGATTGTAATAGAATTTCTTTTCAATATCATTAAGCTGCAAAATTGTTCATCGGGTTTTTAAATTTGTTTTTAACCAAACCGGAGCTTTTCATGTAATTTATCCGATCATCTGTATTAAATGAGAACTTCTTTCCACCCCAACAATGTAATCTGTCATGCGCTACATACTCACCTAATTAAAAGGTCAGGCCCCAGGTAACATTATTATTATATAGCAAACGTGATTTTAATTGCACATAATATCTGATCGCAGATGTTTGCCTACACGGGAATAAATTCGCCATCCGGAAATGTTATATTGTAAATTAAATACCAGCTACATTTCGGATTCCCCAACAACACAACAAGAAGATAGCGAACATCGCCGCTGCTACAGCTGCAATAAATTAAATAGCTATCGTTCACATCCTGATCTAACCTGATTAAATTCTGCTGATACTCTAAAGATTAATTATCTGTATTATTGCAGCAGCTCTTGAATTGTGAGGCCTCAGAGATTGAGGACAATATGTTGATTCTGAAAGTGACAACATCTGGATGATTTCTGTCATTTTTTTCCCATCAACTCTCCTGCACAGTTTAATTGATCAAGACAGTCTATAAAACAGATTATTTATATTTTCCAGGGACACAATACATGTTTTGTTTTATTGTTATTGCATTATTTTTTCATGCCATGTGCATGGTTCTTCCTTTGCCAATTGCATTGCTTCTAGACTGCACTCTCATTCCATTCAATTCTCAAACACACAATATAAACTGTTACTTCACCTGGCCTTCTCCACCTTCCCTCACTTTTGTTTGCTGTAGAGATTTGTATAAATAAAATGATATTATATATAGCTGAATTCCATGCAAATGGCTATATACCCATTTGGAAGAATGAACATAAATATGGAACCTGTTTTACCAGCTGAAGAATTGACATTTCTCCCAGCCAGTCCTTAAGCTACGTACACACGTCCAATGGTTCTCGGTCGATAATCGGCTCAGGGCCCATATCAGACCAGAATCTGGCAGCACCCGACATCCATCGTCCAAACGAACGGCCTGGCGGATCCACAGACGAACGACGACGAACGATCCTAATGCAAAGAAAGGGGTAGAGTGCACAGCAGGGTGCTGCTCCATTGTTCTCCCCCTTCCCTCTCCATAGAGTAGAATAGTGCTGTATGTACAGTACTCGTTCATACATAGTGCAGTGCTGAGTCGTTGGAAAGGATCGTGAAAGATTCTTTCCAACGACAATATGCTTTAGCTTTAGATATAAACAAGCTTGCTAATGACCTGTCTTTTCTCTGCTGCAGTTATGCAACAATGCTTGGTCACCTTCCCCCCCCCACCCTTTGATTGGACAGTGAAGAAACAGCAGCTGCAGCTCATCTCTTTGCAACAAGGTCAAATGCAGATTCTGAACAATAAAAAGTCCAATTTGCAGACCTGTATTTGGCACATGTTCCCATACTGTAAGCATGAGCTCTTGGCTGTTCCAAGCGACGCCATAAATAACATGCATGACAAACAAAACGCCATCTCTGCCCATCCAAATCTTCAGATGCTCAGGTCTCTCCATCCAATCCCATGCTCAATATTTCACTTTTGCTTTTATTGCCAACTTGTTGGAAAGTTTCTCCCCCCGTCGGCTGGAAGTAAACATTGTTCACTGAATTTTCTTTCTTTTTTTTTTTTATTGCGTAACTTATTTGCTCTCCAGCATCTGCTTCTTGTGATTTCAGGCCCCAATTATTCCATCCAAATCACCTGCAAGCACTTTCGTGAAGCACCATTCATTCTAATGACAAAATGATTCAGCTCTCTCCGGGAGCATTTGGATGGAGTCGGCAGGTACCCTGACGCTCCAAAGTAAACAAAATTAAAAGGTTTATTTGTCTCTCTGTGGCTGGCAATGGGGCTGCGGAACCCTCTGTGTGTGTTTAAAGGGAACTATGAGAGTTTTTTAAAGAGAACCTGTGCTTTGACCTTACGGCAATCTTAAAGCATTAATGGCAATTCCTTTGCAATGCAATGGCAGCCTCTATGCTTCTCTTATATTGGGGTCACTTTAAATCTATTAGCCCCTCTCCCGTTACCCCCTTTCCTTTGTTGCCATGCTGCTCTGCTCACCTGCCACAAGGCCTGTCTCTGATCCGGTCAAAGCTTACTCAGGGCTAAGGACTCCTTCCCAACATGGCAGTGCTGGGTCATAAGACTGGCCACCCAGGTGCCCATTGCAGCTCTGTACAAGAAATCGGAGAGAGGGGGGTGGCATGTTTCCCCGTACCTGGATGTTTTGGGTATTTTATACCAATGAGCTAATGTCCTCTCTGCACCTACATCCTGGTGACTGGACAGTCAAAGAGCAGAATCAGAATATTAAGATCATTCCTCTGCTCACCGTCTTCCCCTATCAGCATGCAGGAGACTTAAATTAGGTCAAAGTCCGTTGCAAGTTTTTTTGCATTAAGGTGATCTGTGTTAATTCGGCCTATTCATTTTTATAGGTCCCCTTATATATAAAAGTGGCAGCAGGGTGGCTCAGTGGTTAGCATTCCGCCCTTTGCAGAGCTGGGTCCCAGGTTCAAATCTGGGCCAGGACACTATCTGCATGGAGTTTGGGTTTCCTCCTGGTACTCTGGTTTCATCCCATGTCATTCCAAAAACATTTAGTTAGGGTAATTGGCTTCCCCCAAATTGTCCTTAGACAATGACATATGACTATGGTAGGAACATTAGATTGTGAGCTCCTTTGAGGGACAGCTAGTCACATGACTATGGACTTTGTACAGGGCTGTGTAATATGTCAGCGCTATGTAAATACTAGATAATATTATTATTGGGCTGGCAGCATGCTTTAGAGAATGGCAGAACATACTAAGCTGTACTACATGTGCATCTGCTGCCATTTTAAAGTGGGGGTAACACTGTTCTGGTGGGATAATGCTATCATTTCAAATGGGCTGCCCAACACACCAAGAAACACACATTAGGTGCATTGGGGTGCCAATAAGAATGAATGGCAGCTCAGCACAAGGTGCAACAATGCAACACACATAGAACCTGATTTCTTAAAGCTCTTTAACACTGGGGAAGATAGACTATCATGGGAGAACCTGGGTGGTCCAGCAAACTGGTAATGGATGTCTTAAAATTATTTCCTTATATTTAGCAAATGTTTTCATTCTTTGACACAAATCCATTACGCATTTGCTGGATCACCCCATTATACTGCACTGTACTGCAACACATTGGGCCTGATTTATTAAAGCTCCAAGGCTGGAGAGGATACACTTTCATCAGTGAAGCTGGGTGATCCAGCAAACCTGGAATGGATCTGGTCCAGGATTGAAAACACTTGCAAACAAATAGCAAAAGACTTTTAAAAAATATTATTCAGGTTTGCATGGGTGTAAAGCCATTCGAAACCTGACTTTGTAAACTCCATCAACTCTATGGCTCTCTGCCATGGGGCTTTTTTCTTTGCAAGTGGCACAGAATTTGGGAGGCGTTGTACAGCGTCGCAGTAATAGTATAAAAATCCTTCGCTAAACAAGGTTACAAGTGACACTTGTATGGAGAGAGATGAATCAGCAATTTCCAATCACTTCAGCAGCCACCAATAACAGAAACGCTTCCACTTTACTCTCCGCAAGAGTTGGCGTTTGGCTAATTTACCTCTGTAATTTGCACAAAAGGAAACATTTGCAGGATAAAGCTCCGGCGTGGCTTCCAGCGTTTCATGGCTATCTGACTCACTCTGCAGGAAATTTCTGTAACTAACGTCCACATTGCTGCAGTCCAGCAGTGCAACCAATTAAACATTGAGTTCAAAAATAGTTCTAGAAAAAGATATGAAAAGGAATTTCTACCACTTGGGATGGAAACATTGCACTGCTATGTCTGGATTCTGAAACAAAACAAAAAAGAAGAATATAAACATATCACTTTTGGTCATGGGGTTAAAGATTTGCTTTGCAGCAGTTGCAGCCTCATGCAGATGTATCTGCCCACCAAATGGTGTAGTGGTAAATAAGTAAGAGGGGGCACGGTAATAGTGAAGGCTATCTTTGGCGAGGGCACAGGGAGAACCAATATAGGGCTCTAATGGAATTCCCGAAAAAAGCATGCCCATGTGTGCCCGCCTCACAACTCCAATTCTGCTCACATGCAAGTTACCTCTTCTGGCTGCATAGCAGCAGTTTTCTGTGAACTCAGAATGGAAAACTGCACAATTTTCCACCCTTGGTCTGAAAGGGCCCATATAGGGGCCATGTAACTGATATCGGTAACTTTGTATCCAAAGCATGCTCAGTATAAAATCAGAGAAGCAGCTCTATTTATTGCTTTGGTTCTGTATTTTGTATTGTGTTGTATTTTATCAGCTGAACACATTTAAGGTGCAACAAGTACAATATTTATCAGTTTTCTTTAAAAAACAGCCACAGCCTGGGTAGAAATGCCTGAGCTGCCAGCATGCTGCAGGGAAGGAGCCTTGTGTGTAAGCAGTGGTCTCTATGCAAAGGTTTGTCATCCCCCCATGCAGAGTGTGCACTACTGCTATCTACTGCCCAAGGATAATGAGCTTTAGTGCTTGCAGATCTATGACTTTTGATTTGTGTTACCTTTGCCAAGTTTTATTGCTGTCTGAACCCTCATTGAGAATATTTCATTCTAGTCCCCAGAGACACAACAAGAAGTAATTGTAAACCTCTACTAATCACATTGGCAGTTGTCCATGCAATAAGGGTCCCTATTGGATAATATTCCCTTTGCTTTTAAAACAGATGTAAATTTTGGATCCTCCTTCTTCAGGTGCCAACAGCCCCTTGGGTTCCATTACATCTCCAACCTTGTCCTTTGGGGATGTATTGCCCATATGGAACCTCAGCACACAGCGGGGGGATAGGCACCTGAAACTCCTAAAGTATGGCAGACGCTCTTCCATGGTAGGTCTGCAACATTTCCAGAAGGTGAACAATGATGGCAGAACAGGTAAGTATTACACTTAATAAGTAAGCCCCCCCCACCATTCTGGTTCCCAACCTCTGTAACCTGCAAACGGTTAAAAAGAACAAATTTTCAGAGCTTCTGTCCTGAAGGCCCACGGAATGATTCTATATTTCCTATACGGTCTCTGGGAAGTGGAGGAAACGGCTTGGATCACAGCCAAACCATAATGATTTTGGCTGAGATGAAACAAGAACTCAACTGACTCCATGCTGAGGTCAACTATGTTTATCGTTTCCTATTATCGGCCTCCATGATACAGCGAGATTACAAAATGTACCCTTAAAATGAATGTAGGAAAGGACAGGAGGAAAGTGCGACACCTCTGGAGAGATTCCCCCTAATTTCCCTGGTGTCCACCGAGACCAAAAGCAAAAGGAAATCCAAGGTTTTTGAGCCATCGTGGAAATTGACCAATGGGGACACCAATCCAGAGATAGCTGCCCAACAGGAAAATTCCCCTCACTTTGTAGAGATTTCCTCTCGTTCCTAATTGCATTCCAAGGACAGAAAATTAAGGTAAATCTCCCCAATGGCGCACTTAGAGGAATCTAAATATTCTTGTTCTATCCAAATCTTAAATCTTTTGGATATACCAATATCTACAAAATTTTTAGATATGAAACAGTTTTAGTGAATTAAGAATGATTTTGGATAAATTAATTTTTCTAAAACAGACATTTTCAATTGTGCTATTTGAGCCCCTTTTTTATCCATAGGGCTTTCACAAAATGAAGCTGCATTTTGCATTGCAGTGCTGACAACCATCAACTATCTATAGCAGGGGTAGGCAAACTCCGGCCTTTAGGCCAGATACGGAATAGCCAGTAGTCTGTTCCGGCCTAATGTCCCCCTGGGCGATCTGGCCTAATCCCGGCAGGGGTCAGCAACCCGCGGCTCCGGAGCCGCATGCGGCTCTTGTGCCTCTTTGTTATGGCTCCCTTCCCTATTTGCCATGGCCGGCGTTAACACTTCAGCCGCCAGGGTAAGGGGACATTCCTTCTCTGTTTGCATTGTGGAGGGAAGGGATTTCCATTTAGGGGTGTTCCTGGTGGGGGCAGAGCCATCAGCGTGGGACTCGAGAGAGAGTCCAGCCTAGTGTGCCTTCTTGACTTCGGATGTCCTAGTAGCCGAAAAAGTTTGCTGACCCCTGATGTAAAGTTTTACCTACAAACACAAACTGGACCCTGGATAGTCCTGCAGTTGGTCCGTACATGAATGAAGGGGAGCAACCAATTTAATGAATGAGCTTCTGTACCTGTAAGAGCCTTCCGAAACCATCAACAGTTTGCCAACTTGGAAAATTTTGTCAAAATTTACAAAATTTTGCAGAAATTTTAAGGAATCAAAAAATTGTCCAGTTTCGCTCATCTCTAAATAAAATCCAAGCTTTTGGCTATGCATTCTCGTTGTGAAAAACTGCAAGTCCCAGGATGTGTTTACAGTCTACTATTGTCTACTGAATGCTTTCGCTGGATGGAATTCACTGTATTTAAGCCTTTCTTCCACATAAAGTTTTACTAGTTTTCTGAGTCACCCTCAGCTTGTTTACACGGATGTAACACTTAGCGCCATTGTTTTTGGTTTTGTGGTCCTTCGGGCAATATATGTTGTATTGATGAGGTAATGAGCAGCTTCCGACACGGCTGGCTGGCATAGATGCCATCGCAATTGCAGATATTTCCGAGTCGAGCTTAAAGGAGAATTGTCCAAATCATTGCTAAAAAATGCCGGGAAATCCCTTTAATCTCTGTGCTATAAGCAAAGATTCCTCAACATGTAGGAAATACACGTTGCGTCTATAGTGGGGCTGTCACATCAGTTTAGGATCTGACCCTGACCACACAGGGAGATAAATTTAAACCAGATTTTTTTCAGCATGTGAACTGAAAAGGTATCAAATGATACACGGAAACCACCAGAATTCCATGTTTCCTTCAAGCCAGCCAAAATCAGACCCCAAACTCCCCTCTGTCATACGTTATGCACATCTGGGTTCCTTATATAGAGTACTTAACCGACCTGTACTTTCCAAGTGCACCTGTCTCCTCCAGCAACTGTCCTGTGATCATGTAACAATACCGGACAAAATATTCACGTTTTATACTGACGGAGCATTTCTCCCATGTTGACCTTTTTATCTTTCCAGAAAAAGTTATTGTTCATCTGGACAAAGATTTGCAATCATAAAAGGTTCAGCAGAAATCTGCCTTTGGCATTTGGGATAACCAAGGGAGGACATGAGGACAAAACTTCTGTACCGGGTTCTGATGAAAAGAGCTCGTCTCTTGCAACGCTGGAACTTTTAGACATGGAGTGGAGAGAGGAAGAGGGGGGTTCCAGAAAGTTTACCTTGTATAGGGTGCAAAAATGGTGGCCCTGGGGATGGAGCTGCACTGCAAGGGTGTACCTCTCATTTATGTCAATTTGTCCTTCCATCCAAATGCTATGGGCCATGGCCGGCATTGGCTTTCTCATTGTAGGGGAATTGAGGCATTTTGGGGAATGAGGTCAATGCCTGTCATCATGGACCCTTGTGGTTTATGGAAGAGTCTTTAGGGACTTGTTGAACAAAGGTGTATTGGTTTGCATGACATAGCTGGGAGCGTCTGGGAGCAATACTAGAGAGTTGCCTTTGCTTGGAGCAGCTGCAAATTTAGAGGTAAGATAATAAAAAAAATTAATGGAAAGGTAAAGGTAAGTAGTATTCTTATTCCCTATCCCTTGGTCCTTCACTTTTATTTGACCATTCCCTGCAACCTACTTTATAAACCGCTATGCCCAAATACTTCACATTATAAGAGGAGAAACTGGCCTGTCCACAGCCCATAGTGGGCATATGGAAGAGAAGTGCACCGACCACTGGATCCCCAAAGGATAAGGTAGTTAAAAGTACTATTAACTGTTCTAATAAGGAGCATTTAATCGATGCAGTGCAGGACCCCCCCTTCTCAGGCTCCAGCTCCATGCAACCAGTTCCTGCACCATTTCCATAAGAGGTCACAGGCATTGAGCTCATCCCCAACAATGCAAGGCTAGTAACGGCATTGTAAGAGGGAAAAACCAAAGCTGGCCACAGACCATATACATTTAAATCTTACTTTGCAGGGCTATGCCCCCCTCCCCCAGGGTCCACCTTTGTGCAACCAGTCTCTTAAGACTCTTCCATAAACCACAAGGGCCCATGATGACAGGCATTGACATCCTCACAATGCAAGGCTAGTAACGGCATTGTAAGAGGAGAAAGCCAATGCCGGCCATGACCCATAGCAGTTGTATGGAAGGACGAATTGACATAAACGTGGGAGCGTCTGATTGCTCTCATCTCTTCTGCCCCTCACCTCTTACATGACTTTTAATATAACTACTGAGGAGATATTATAGACTGACCGCTCTGAGTCTGCTGGGGCTGCTGATATCACATCCAGGACGACGGCTCCTGTGCACCAGTCTCTGGGCTTTTGGATATTTGCACAAGGGAGGCATTTACTGAGAAATAACATGCATAAAATACATAAATGTACATCTCCACCTATTGCATAATGTCTGTTGTATGAATGGTCTGGTGGCAGGGTCTCTTTGCTGATTGGTTTCAGGCCCCAGGAAGTGGACTGCAGCATTGGATGGGGTGAACCTTGGGCAGGGTGAAGTTTCCAAAGTTTGTTAATCCCGTATCATACAATATTTATATATACCAGCATCCAGCAAAAGCAGGAACATGCTGAAAACAGCAGGCTGGGGCCTTCCGAAGAACCGGCTTGGTGAAATATTCCTGGCTAAATGAACTCAGCAGAAGAAGTGCTTGTTATATAAAGCTTATTTAAGCATGCTGAGTTTTAATTAGATTTGCCTTAGCCACAAGTAATCCCAGCCGTGCCAGAGCTGGCATTCCAGCCTCCGCTTCATGCTGTGTGCCCACCTGTTTCTGTCAGCCTCGCTGCCCTCATGGCCCTTAAAAGGTTTGCGTTAGTCTGGTTGTATCCAGCGAGTCACGAGGGGTAGTGGCACCAATGCCAAGGAAAAAGCACACTGCAATGTTCTGATATTCCAGGGTACGCCAGGACAAATCTATGGGATTCTCTGTTTGCATTAAAGAGCAGCTGAACATTTTCCAGAATCCTCGGTTAATGTGTCTTAAAGAGTCACCTCATCCAATATATTATATTTTAGGTATAGGTAGGACATTATGTCTTGCTATATTGGGATCTGCAGAAATGTAGGAAAATACTGGGACTTATTCACTGAAGCCTCATTTACATTATTCATTACATTCACACATGTGCATTAATGCCACATTCTATAGGCTGGGCTTTAAATCAGAAAAAATACTGGAGTCAGGCACTTGCTTTTTTCTGTCTTGCATATACCAACAGTGAAATCTGCTTGCAATAATTCCTGGATCTGTTTCTGTCCATTTGGGAGTGTTCACATCTTTGTGCATTCCGGCTCCAGCAGGTATGATAAGATTCACTCAAAATAGGAACTGCAGATATGGGGTGCAGATCCAAGATCCCAGCACTTAGATAGTGGGAGCTCCTCATAATGGGCACAGCAGGGGTGCAGACTCAGGAACTCAGTGTAGTAAAAGTCCCTCATATTGGGCAAAGATGGTATAGAGACCCAGAAATCCTATTCAGGGATGGGGGTGCCCACCAAATTGAGCACAGCAAAAGAATAGTCCCAGGAACCCCAATGCAGCGATGGAGTGGAGCTCATCATGTTAATCAAAGATTTACTAAATCAGAGTGCATCAAAGAGTTGTACTTAGGAAATTTAAGTGTCTCCGAAAGCTTTCCGACGCGTTTCGCAACATCAATCTCCCTTCCTCATGGGATCAGGAGACATGAGTAGATATAAATGATCACACAGTGGAATGTATGTCAGAGGAGGGTAAGCTTCAGGGAAGACATCTGTTCATAGATAGTGTAGTATAGAAAGTGAACAAAATCAGCAGCCAGCCACCAAAGGCCATATATCTACTCAAAGCTCTTGACCCCCTGAGGAAGCCATTGATTTGGCAAAACGCATCGGGAAACTTTTGGGGGACACTTAGATTTCCTAAGTACAACTCTTTGATGCACTCTGATTTAGTAAATCTTTATTAACACTTGTTCACATGTATGTTTTAATATTGATCTGCTATCCTCTATACTTATATAGTTCATATGTAATGTAATATGTATTTATGAAGTAATACACTTTTATTGCAACATTACCTTACTATTGTCCTGTTTTTAAAAAAAAAAACATTGACACAAACGCTTTAACCTCCCTAGCAGTAACCCCGAGTGTGACTCGAGGTAGAAAAAAGTTGCTAAAAGCGGTAACTCTGAGTCACACTCGGGGTTGGAACACCTATGGAAGGTTAGTAAATAGAGCGATTGCCTGATCCGCCAGCGTCCCGCGCCGTCCAGCGCTGCGATCTCCATCTTCTTTCTTCTTCCTGCTTCTGCATCCGATGAGTCACCAGGGGAGTTCCCGGTGACGTTGGTGCGTGTGTACGTCGCGTCCGGGCGGGGCGGGAAATTGAAAATCCATTTGTATTGCATTCAATACAAAATAACTGTATGGAATGCAATACATTGGATTTTTATGTGTAAAAGCAGTACATTGTTATCAAGAACATTTATTTTACAGTATATATAATAGTATGAGTATAATGTGAATTTATTTTTTAAATATATAGATTTTTTAATTAATTCAATTTATTGTTTTTACATGATTTTGTGTTTCAAACTTTATTATACTCATACTATTTATAATATACTGTAAAATAAATGTTCATGAAAAACAATGTACCGCTTTTAGACATATAAAACCGGAAAGAAATGAACCGCTAGGGAAGTTAATAACATACAAATATTAAGCCAGCAAAAGCCTGTCTGTTTTTTCTTTCCTCCCTATTGTACCTTGCAAACTAACACCCAGTTATTGGCAGGATCACCAGATACTTATTAAGGAAGAAAAACAACATACAAATGTACCAGGCATTACAGTAATAGTTGGTAAAATACACCCTAGTGCAGGGGTAGGTTTGCATACAGCTCGAGTCCCCTTTTGGATGCATGTACTGTGGTAAAGCATGGTAAGGTACCTAACACAGGGCAGTGCATGGAAATTAGGTGATGCAGCAATTTAGGAATACAAGAGGTACTGGTGGAATCAGTTTTTGTGTATTGCCATGTCTTGCCTGCCTGTTCAAAGTGTTTGGTTTTCTATAAGTGCAAAATGCCAAATATAACTGTTACAGAACACGCAAGGGACCCTAAGGACAGGGCCATTTTTAGGGTAAGGAAAACTTGGCAATTTCCCTCTTTTTAAATGCCCTGATTAACAGAATATCAGGGGTGCAGGGAGCTGGAATGGTTTACATTTAGGGCCCCAATTCATATTTGCCCAGGGCTCCATTTTTTTTCCAAAATCAGCCCTGGTCCAGGATTACCCAAAAGTTGCAGATGACATTTCTCCACCAATGCAAAAAATCAATTAAAATAACTGTAAATTTTTTGAATTGGCAGAGAAGAAAATCAGTGAATGTCGGATTGTAGAAAACAAATTTGAGCTCCGGGAAATACGGGGCTCCCGGCGACCTCCTGGAGTGTCAGCAAATAATCCTAAGTATTTTTTTATTTGTATGATTTGGAGAAGAGCGACAAACAAATCCAGCTTGTGTACTTGTGGTAAATATTGTTTAATTGTCAGAAAACAAAACAAGATCAAATCTGTCCCGCGCTTGTGTTTGTATAGATACCGACAGCTGCAAGATGGTTGTACGGAGGATTAGTGGGGGAATTGTTATGATTTGAAAATTGTTATGATGACAAAAGGACGGCGAGCGGCGGAGACAGATTTTATCGTATGGAAAATGTGTTTGTTATGAGTTTTACAGCCATAAAACAAATGTTCTCCAATTATTGTTAATGACTTGCTGGGATTTTCATTCCAAGATGTTTGTTTTGCTGAAAACGGTTTTATTTCTTTGCAATAGTTGGTTGTGGAAGATTCGGTCTCTGCCCACTTTGTGCTTTCCCCCGGAACCATTGGTCGGCTGCTGAAAAATGCCCATTGATAGTTTACTGGCACAAGACCATTGCTTTAATGCAAGTGTTATCTATTGCCCATGGAAAATATATATATATTTTTTTTCCTAAATTCACATTTTGAGCTGTTATTGCAATGCATCAGCTATATACACAGATCCTGAGTTTTATCTGCACAGCACAGCTCTATGTATCTGAGCAGAAGACCTGACCATTCCTTGCTGCAATCTAGTAACACCTAGAGGTCTTGCCCCTCCCTCAGCCTATGATTGGACAGTAAAGGAAGAAGCAGAAGAATGGTGAGGTCATCCAATGCTCAGCTGCTCACTCTGCTCTCTCCACATCAGCATGTCTCTTTTTAGCACCCTGCAGACTAATGGTAAGACAGTGATAAACTTTCTTTTATTGCCTGCTGCAAATACAGCTAATGTTTAAATCTCTCTTCTTGCCCCCTGTGCACACACAAACACAAGCATATAGCTATTGGTTGCCATGATGAATATACTGTTGTCATTTCCTTTTAAAGAATGAATTGACTTTCACAAAAACCCAGTGGTCAAAAAAAGTCTATTTGGCACTCCAGTTCAGAGTCACATGATCAGAAACTTGCACTAGAGGTCATGTGACCTTCATCAGCAGCCCTGCAAGGTAGGCACCAATTCTAGCTGTGGTTCAACAGTGATTCTGCTGATGTCTGTGGCTGCTTGATGTCACATGATTCAGAACATGATATATGTGGAATGTGCTTTATTACAACATGAATTCTTCCTTTGCATGGGGAAATCCTCCTTAGAGGGACATAAACATTAATAAAATCACAATGAGATTTCTAAACATTTCCTATGTCATCCAAAACCAAGGTTAGTTGCATAACTTTGCACCCCATTATCATGCCGCAATGGTAGCTCTCCAAGAGTGGAGAATAGGAGAACCTGGGTGATCAGCAAACCTGGAGTGAATTTCTTAAAAATCATTCGCTATTAGATGGCAAATGTGTTAAGTCTTGGATCAGATCCATTCCAAGTTTACTGGATCACCCATGTTCTCCTATGATAGCTTTATTTATCCAATGATCCTTATTATATCCTATGATAGCCTTATCTTATTCATGAAGAGCTTTAATAAATGATTACCATTATGTTGCATGCTACCTTGCATTGTGTTAATGTAATTGACATAACACGACCAAAAAACACACAAGACCCATTTTTTATAACGGCACTCTACACTACTTGCTACGCTTTTGTAGTAGTGCATTGGAGTGCCATTCGAAAAAAAAGGCACCACACCAAGTTTCGAATGTTACCATAGGTCCTAATGGGTTCTAAAATAATTATGGTTGGTGTTCATTTAGTTATGCTAGATAGGTATTTTAGGCAATTTTGGGGGGTATAAAGATTTGTGTGCCAATAAACTGAAAAGAAAAAGAAAATAAATACATAAAAATAAAAATATAATAAATATATAAAAATAAATAAAACAAATAAATAAAATAAAAAAAAATATAAATATATAAAAAATAAATACATAAAAATGAATAAAACAAGCAATGTCTGTTTTAAATATTATACAGAATTCCTTTTAGTTATAATGTATCCACCACATTCCCCCTCCAACCAGTCGCAATATACAAGGACAAGCAGTTAAATCGTAATGATATCCTTACTGCGCAGTCAATACCTCAAATTGCTAAAGTGTTTTCAAGTGCTCATTTCCTGTTTTTGCATTAGAGATTGCTTAAAATAAACAGTTTTAACGAGAGTCAGATACGTCTCTCAATACGGCTTTGCAATTTAGGGCGAATTAATAAGAGCTGTGCAAATGAGTTCTTGGATAACGCTAAAGATACCGTAATCGTTACAAATCCCCTCCTTGCCGGAATCAATCTTTTTTTTTAAAACCTAAATATCCTGATTGATTTTTTTTTTCCCCAATAAGCTTAGTTTGAGTTCACTTGCTGACATATGCAATGCTGCAAAGTAGATTTGTTTCATTTGCTTCCCATTTGGAGTTTTCTGTTTAATTTTTTTTTAACTTTCCGGAGGGATGATTTAGGCCGTCGTAATATTTTTCTCGCTGCCAGGGGAACGACACAGCATGGAAAAAAAAACTCTGCCTTGGAGCTTACGGGCTCTCACCTTTTCTTGGCAGTGAAATTTGTGAGCGGTTGAGTCCCAGTCAGAGTGGTATAGAATAGTCGCTTCTCACATTCCCTACCCCGCTCGTTCCCAAATGCCAGATGGTGTTTTTGGAGTCCATTTCACGATGTGTGATATGACAATACTTTTGTGTATTGGTAAATAATGCAGATACACTTTGATGGCCTCAACTGAAGCCATGGAAAAAGACAAAAAAAAATGACATATACTGTTGTGTAACGTGTGCAAGAAATGGATCACAAAATGAATAGATTTGCAGAACAAATAACTAACAGAAACAAACTGATGATAGAATCTCACGTCATTTATATGCTTAATGTATTTCAAAAATCTTTTAAAATGTTTAGCTTTTATTAAAATACTACCAAGTAGTGCTGCCATGAGGGTCCTTCTTTGGACACTTCTTGTTGTGGGGTGACAATGTTCTATCATTGTCTTCCAATTACACAGTTTTGTCACCCTGTGCTTCTGATGGAGACTCAAGGATCACATCCATCTCGTAGCCCCCGACTAACATCAGAAGACCAGAGAAGAGGACAAAGGTTGTGGCTTTAAAAGATTCCCATAATGTAATGATGCATCATAGTTTTAGCAAATACTCAGCGGAATACCGACTTTATTACCATCGGTGGGCTTGGATGGACCACAGTTGGCATTGGTAAATTGCATTTGCTTGGTGCTGCTTTTATAGTCCAGCTGCTGACATTTTTGGATACACAATATGAGCACAACTTAGTAGAAACCTGACCATCACACTGATATGAGCTTCCTGGCCATCCTATTCCAAAATCATGGCCATTCATATGAAGTTGCCCATGGCTATAATAAACTCCACTCTTCCAAGAAGGCTTTGCATAAGAATGTGAGGGTATCTGGGGGAAGTTGCGCCCATTTGTAATATCAGGGACATAACCAGCACTACTATATGAGCCCATTGGCCATTCTATTCAAAAACCATGGCCATTCATATGGTGTCGCTCCCTCTCTTTGTGGCTATAACAGTAAACACTCTTCCAACAAGATTTAACATAGGTTTGTGAGGGTGTCTGGGGAAATTTGTCGCCATTTGTAAGATCAAAGAGTGTCCATCACACCTATATCATCTTGTTGGCTGTTCCATTCCAAAATCATGGCCATTCATATTATGTTGCCCATGGCTATATTAAACTCCACTCTTCCAAGTAGGCTTTCCAGAATAATGTGAGGGTATCTGGGGGAAGTTGTGCCCATTTGTAAGATCAGGGACTTACCGGCACACTTACAGTATTTGAGCCCATTGGCCATTCATATGGTGTCGCTCCCTCTCTTTGTGGCTATAACAGTCTACACTCTTCCAACAAGATTTAACATACGTTTGTGAGGGGGTCTGGGGGAATTTTTCCTCATTTGTAAGATCAGAGACTGGCCATCACACCTATATGAGCTTGTTGGCCTTTCCATTCCAAAACCATGGCAATTCATATGATGTCGCTCCCTCTGTTTGTGGCTATAACAGTC
>NC_092865.1:5545579-5574116 GCF_032062135.1 Pyxicephalus adspersus | reverse complement strand
CGTTCCATTCCAAAACTATGGCCATTCTTCAGGAGCTGCTCCATCTTTATGAGGCTATAACAACCTCCACTCTTCCAAGAAGGCTTTCCATAATATAGTGAGGGTGTCTGGAGGAGGTTGTGCGCATTTTTAAAGTCAGGAACTGATGGTGAAGGGGAAACCTGGCTCTTGTCACTCCACCTCATCTTAAAGACATGCAGTAGGTTTGAGATTAGGACTCCTTATCATGGCAATGTCTTGCACAGTTCTGCTGGATGTAATGAGTGCTTTCCTTTGTCTCCACATAAACCCATTGATAGCTAACCTCAGAAAGCCACAGCTGAAAGCTGACCTCCAAACAAGTGTAAGGCATTTGTCCTGGCTTCCTGGAAATCAACATATATTGGTTGTTTGGATACTTCCAGTACCTTTTGTCTTTTGTTTTTAGGGAGTTAATTGCACATCTTGCATTGCAACTGATGCAAAAAAAGACCTGGACACAGAGTTATCCATATTTGTCACTTTGTCTCCAGGAGATTCAGAGTTGAGCTTTAGATTGTGCAGTGTAGATGCTGTTTTATTGCACTTTACAATCCAGTCATAACTGCAGGCTAATTAAGAAGAATATGATTAGCTGCTTGGGGAAATGACTGATGTCTATAATGACCTCTTAAATTAATGCTCAGCGAGAAGGAGAAATCATAACATTTTTCCTGCAAATACATTGAATACTAAAAGGAACATTTAAACTGATTACTCTCCTCTAAGGGAATCAGGATGGAAATTTCCTGTTACCAAACTCATCTCATAAAATGTAATCTATTGACTTTTCTAAATGCCTGGCTAAATATATAGATTGATTACAACATATTAAAATAGCACCTAAATTCCAGATGGTTCAAATGCCGTTTTTGCTCCTGTTTTGGACTGACATTTGGATTGTTTTAGTTCTTCTGCTTTTAGTATCTTCACCGTTTCCACGTCATCTATTCACCAATCCCAACATCATCCTTTCTGATTCTATAGTTCTAATAGAATCCTCTATGCCTCCATATCCCTTCCCACATATCCCTTTATGCCCCTGTACAATTTCAACATTGTCCTTGCTGCCATTTCTTTACCATATGCTCCATTCTAATGTTGATCTCCTTGTCTCTACCATTCCTATGCCATCCTTCCGGTTTCTACAATTCCAACCATCCTATTTTCTACACAACCATTGCCATGTCATCTTCCCTGCATCTGAAATTACCAAACTGGCCTCCCCGCCTTCACCATTTCCATATCATCCCCTCTATCTCTACCATTTCCATATCATCCTCTCTATCTCTACCATTTCCATATCATCCTCTCTATCTCTACCATTTCCATATCATCCTCTCTATTTCTACCATTTCCGTATCATCCAACATTTCTCTTGACCAACCATTCCAGGTCATCCTTTCTGTCTCCACCATTCCCACATCATCTCCATTTTTAAGCCATTCTCTGAGGTCACTCTGTCTCTGCCATTCCCAAATCATTCTATCTGCCTCCATCATTTCCATGTCTTCTTCTTTCCCTCTACCATTCCCTTACTTTGTGTCGCTGCCATTCCCAAATCATTCTTTATGGCCCTATACAATTACAATTTTATCATTGCTGTCTTTATTATTTCCTTAGCATTAGTTCTGCCATGTGGTTCTCTTTATCACCACCATTCCTATGCCATCCTTTCCATTTCTACAATTCCATTGTCATCCCATTTTCTACTCAACCATTCCTATGTCATCTACCCTGCCTCTACTATTTTCAAAATGACTCCCTACCTCTACCATCCCAATGTCATCCTCCTTGCCTTACTATTGCCACATCACCCTCTTTGCCTTTTTCAAGCCACGCTCTCAGGTCATCTCCCCTGCCCTTGCCACTCCTCATTTTTTGCCATTCCTATGTCATCCTTTCTGTCTGTTTAAGATGTAGATGTTGTCCTTGCTGCCCTTACCATTTGTCTTCCCTGCTCTACTATGAATATATCAACAACCCCGCTCTCACCTCTTCTATGTCATCTCTGTTTCAACAATTCCCACATCATTCTATGTTTCTCTCTACATTTCTGCTATTATTTTCTGTGCTTCTTTAGTTACCAGGTTGTCCTATCTGCTATCTTCTACCGTTTCAATGTTATTCTCTCTGCCTCTTTACCATTCCCTTGCTGTCCTCTCTTCCTCTAGTATTTTCATACCATCCATTCTGCCTTTACCCTTACCATGTTGTCCACCCGGCCTCGATCCTTCTTGTCCCTACCATTCCCATATTAGTTTCTCTGCCTCTGCATCATTTCCATCTCATCCCCTTCCTATCGTCTCTGCCTCTGCTATCCCCAGATAATTCTGTATGCCCCTTCACAATGTCAGTGTTTTCCTTTCTGCCTTTACCATTGTCTTGTTCTACTTGTATCTACCATTCCCCTGCCATTCTTCTTCTTTGTACGAATCCAGTGTTATCCTATTTTCTACCAAACCATTCCCATGTCGTCCGCCCTGCCTCTACTATTACCAAATTGCCCTCCCTTGTTCTACCATTTCCAAGTCATTCCGACGTCATCATTCCCATGCTGTCCTTCCCACCTCTATCATTCCATGTCATCCTTTTTCATTTCCTCGTCATTCCCACTTCTAACCATTTCCAGGTCATCCACTCATTCTCTTCCATTCCCACATCATCCTCTCGGCCTTTACCATTTTCAAATCCTGTTCTCAGATCATCCTTCCTGTCTCTGCCATTCCCAAATCGTCTTCTTTGTTTCTGCTGTAACTTCCCGTTCTCCTATTATGTCATCCAGTTTGTCTTTATCTCTTTATTTTTCACATTTACTGAAGGGTAAAAAGTGTCTCATTGGCCCCAAGAAGAATGCAATTGGTGTTGTGATACTTTCCATACTGTTGTCCCAACCATCCTCATTCTTGGTGACCAATTTTCCTATCTACAGTCAGTTTGTTTTTATCCCTTTTGATTTGTTTTCAAAGCCCATTTTAGAACCACCGACTACAAATTTCTCTCCCTGTCATCCGAAGCTCGTATCAAAGACAGCCATCGCTTAGATCGCCCCCGATCAAGTGACTGATACATTATTTACGCCAACATGTCCCAATGCAATCGTAGAGCCGCCAATTCATCGGGATGGCACAACTTATAGGGCATGGCTTTTTGTTATCTTAGAAAGAGGCCCCGCAGAGAGAGACTGGTTGCTGAGTGACGCTTCGTAGGCTCGGCAGACACTTTCTACAGAAGCAGCTGCCCTGGCAGGTAGCCGACAAGCAAAGAGATAGCTGCCAAAAATTCTATACAAAGGATGCAGTGCCAGAGAGAAGGGCAGGCTTTGCATGGAGAGACCTCTGAACCCAACGCCAGCACGGATTCTATATTCACTGCCTCCAGACAATCGCATCTTTCATCCCACAACCAACAATGATTAGAAAGGGAACATTTGTGCAAGTGTTTGTTAGTTTATGCTTCTCAGGAAAATTATGGCTTCTCCGTGGCCAACTACCGCTCTCTCTCATTCACAGAAGCGCCTTCCCATCTGTAGATTTTTGTATCATTTTACATTATTCAATACACAGTGCACGCCAATAATATCTATTTCATGCCTTTTCCATTTTTACAAAAACATTTGCCTTTCAAAATACGTATCAAAAAAAAGGCCAACCAAAAACACCAAAAAGTCATCAACATATACATATATATTATAATGATAAATAAAAGAAAGTAACTTTGATATGCCCCAGCTTTATCAAAGTGACAAATAAAAATGTTAAACTTATGTTTTTGTATTCTACATTTTGCATTTCAAAAACTTTTAAACCGATATGTCAAGTTTGCCGCGAGGAGAAAAGTTAAACAGCACAAATGTAGAATTCTTGTATTCTGCTTCTGCATGTTTTGTGTTGCCTTAAGGTTCTTTTTTTAAAAAAAAGATATATCAAATAAAAAAACTCCATGAAGAACATAGGCAAAATATAGACATTAACCAGGGCACGGCACAAAAGAAAACAGCAAATGAGATTCACAAGATTTAGGATCAAAGGCGGAGTAAGTGGGGGTAGATGTGCCAAGTTTAGAGTCTGTCTAAAACCCATTATATGCCTGTTATACGCCATATGTCCAATTATATTTGTTAAAAAATGCTTGAAAAACTTGCTGTCTGTTGAAGAATAAAAATGCTTAGGGTGCAGAGATGGTATTCTCACAAATAAATCTGCATTTTACCCGGCAATGCCATGCCACCAGATATCAAACGTTAGAAAAAGAAGTGAGCATGCATCTACGTATTGAGAAGTTTGTGTTTTAGGACTTTGTTTTAAGTTTTGCTGTTCTTTGGAGAATAAATTAATGCAATGTAAGTTATTGTTGTTTGTTCTGCCTTAAATTATAAAATTGCTGAAGTAATCGATGGATTTACATTGTTGTAGGAATTTCTTAGCTGGTGTCTCAGTCCGGGATATAGATGGTGGCCCTGGGTGATGCCTGAACAAGGAATAGGCTGTTCTGGAAGAAGATTGAAGAATATTGCAATGTTAGGGGCTGCTGTGATCTTTTTGAGGGATGGAAATACTTGGAAGTGTTACACTTTACATATTACTGCACTTCTTATGAATCTGGCACAATGGTCCTGATTTATTAAAGCTCTCCAATACTGGAGAAGATAGACAATCATGGAAGAACCTGGGCGACCCACAGACCTGTTAGGCAAATGTTTGAAATCCTTCCCAGGTATGCTGGATCACCCAGGTTTTCCTATGATAGTCAATGTTCTTCATTCATTGTCTATGTAGTCATGTTTGCAAAAATCCCCCCTAGACGCTCTCTTATCTCCTCCAATCACCTACTAATGACTTCCCCACTCATAACCTCATCAACATTTTCTAGAGCTGCCCCGACTCTCTGGAATGGTTTGCCTCAACCTATTCGCCTTGCTCCTACTTTCTGCTCATTTAAAAGAGAACTCAAAACCCAACGCTTCAACCTCACCTACCCGTCTTCTTCTGTCTCCTAAACCCTCACTTCTTCCCACCATTCCATATCCCCCTCCTATTGTGCGATACTTCCCCCACCTCCTAGATTGTAAGCTCTTTGGGGCAGGGTCCTCGCTTCCTCCTATGTCTCTGTCTGTATCTGTCTGTCATTTGCAACCCCTATTTAATGTACAGCACTGTGTAATATGTTGGCGCTAAATAAATCCTGTTTACTATTAATAATAACAATAATAATAATAATAATATTGCACACGCTTATGACAGAACTTTGTCTCTACTTTCACCCCATAGGGCGCTAATGGAAATATTGATTAAGCTGGAATATAACTTCCAATGATGATTGTACCACTGACTTGTATTTCCCAGAATGATGGAACAATATTTAATTAGACCTAAAGCCTAACTGGATGATGGTTGGGTTGTGAAAGCATTGTGTATCAATCCAACTTTCACTTTTTTATAAACAAAGTATCATTTTGTTCTTTTTCTATCAAAGTGCTGTCACTGCCTTGCACTGGCTGATGGTGACAATAGTGGACTATGCTTGCACAGCTACTTGTAGTCTCCATTGGGTTGCAAATCATCGGGAGACAACGCAACTTTGTGCCATTTTCATGGGGTTCAAGTACCAAACATTCCCAGGAACTGATAAAGGATGGACGAAGTGGGGTCAACTGTTTTATTTTGACAATGGGCTTCATGCAAGTGTGATCTATACCTGCTACAAATCTCTGCAGTAACGTCATGAACTATTTCTTACAGCACATGCTAGATCAGTGTTTCTCTACATTTTTAATATGGGGGAACCCTTGAAATAACATTCTGGTCTTATGGAACCCCTTCTATAATTCTTCCACAGCTCACAGTATATTAGTATGGTGGTCAGTGAGAAGAATTCCTCTTACATTGCTGGCCATTGGGAATAATGTCACCCTTACAGATAGCCAAAAAGATCATTGGTGTCACTTATACTGACCTGAGAGTCACAAATTGATCATTGCTCAAGGAAGCCCCAACAACCTCTGGAGGAACCCTAGGGTCCCATGAAGCCCTGGATGGGAACCTAGGGTACACTGCTCTAGAACAATAAAGCAATCAAGAATGGTGAATCACTAAATGACCGACCAGGGATGACCGCTGTAATCAATGGGGTGCCTTTCACTTATCTCCTCCATCCCTCTCTATTGAAATGAACAGCACAGCTTGTTCTACTGTCATTGGAAAGTTCACAAAAGATCATTTCCGACAACAGAAATCGTCCATGTGTGTAGCTTTACCTTTACCAAAATTGGTGATATGGTTCAACAACAACAATGAAGCATCAGTGACCGAGGCATTCCCCTATCATGGTCACAACCCGCCAATATAAGGGACCCATAGGGTATTTGCCCCTTGCCAGCCCTCTCGAAACAGATGATGTATTTCTTTGGTATCCAAATCAACGTCCTGAGATTTGGTAACAGTAGACGACAAGATAATAGATTTCATGTAGAAACATATGTCACCTACTTACACATTTCCCCAAACAAAAGCGGCTCGGCTGTGTTTTGCTTGTCACTTTGCACCGTGTATACATTGCTGACAGCGTTTTATGAATTAGATCCTTCACATATGGTATCTTTAGACCATGAAATCTGGCATCGCATTCTTACTTCTTTTCAGAATCATAATATATTATTAACGGATAATTGAAAACATACTCGGCCAAGACGGAAGCGCTTTTGTGTGCGACGAGGGGGTAGATGCGGGACGTGAGAGGGTGAAATCAGACAAACGTACAGGAGCTGCACATGGGGTCAAAAGGAAGCTGCTTGGGAATGTTGTGACAGGTTATCTTAATTTGTTTGGGTTGGGTTTAGGTCATGGCGGTAATTCAATTTCCTTAGCGGGGGCTGTAGATAGTAGCGGGGTGACATGTTCTGCCACCTAGATCCGAGGTGGCGAGATTTCATCAGTGGCTGATAAGGGTTTTTTTTCTTCAGCACCAACCAATATCATTACTGACTTTCCATAGCTTAACCATTTAGGGGCCACCATGACCACTCAACAAAAGTACGGCCAAAACTATTTCTATTGGTCCTGGTATATCTTTGCTTCAACTCCACTGCAGTATGCTACAAAACAAGGCCTGGTGGGTGATTATCATGGCAATCTACCCCAAGATGTATTGACCCCATCATTCCTACCCCGAAGGAGAGGACCGTGAGTGTCATGTGACCAGATGGATAATAAAGGGAATATATATAGAATATAAAAGGGTAGGGAGTTGGAATGGGTTTAGAATGGGGTCGATAAGGCTAAGGATGAGTTTGGAGGGGAAGCCTAATCGTTGGAACCTACACCAAATTTATTTTTCGATAGAGTTACATTTTCGGACAGGTTTCTATTTAATTTCATGGCTCCATTGGAAAGAGTTTCCCTGTATCTGTGACACCTGTACAAAAAATTGGAAAAGTCAACGTCACCAAAACATTAGCCAACAGCAATACAAACATTGTGAGATGTCCCAACCCATCCCCAGTTTTCTATTCATTGGCCTCCTGCTTGTCCATACCATGGACCTTAAATGAACAATATTTTGTTTGCTAAAGCACTGAGTACGATTAACATTGACCATTCTAATTAAAATAAAAGTCTTTTGTTCACTTTCTTCCTTTGTTACATTTCTACTGATCTCCTGCAGCCTCTTTAGAGCCACCTTCTGTCTCCAGCATAGCTAAATGTCGTATCTCAGGGTGAGATACGAGAGGGAGGGTCTTTTCAATGTGACTACGGCTGCTTGTAGACTCCATTGTAAGCCCACGTGATGAGGTGACAACACAGGAGTAAAATTGGAAGCCAGGGCACTGCGTTGTCACCCTATACCAGTGATTATTTGAATGAAAGCTGTAGATTTACAATAAAGCTAATATCAGATTTTATTGACTGGATTGAACTAATCTGTAGAACTACACTGTTGACAACATTGCCGAATTATGTGTGTCGGTTTCAGGCCGTCGCCTGTCTCTTACCCACACGTTTGGCCGGGTTTCAGGAAATAGCGACTTCCCGTTAACAACTTTCCATTAGCGGGCAGGCGGAAGAATAGGACGCAGGAAGTCTCGTCTATCTCCATAAGTGAACATATGTTTTCATTTCCGACACATAAAATGGGGATCATATTAAAACACTTTCCACCGCAAAAGCATTTCTTCAGTTCCTATTATCTGCCATTAATCCTAAAAAGTTGAGGACGCACTTCCATTAAAGCTCCACAGGTTTCCCGGGTGGCTCCATAAAAATGCCACTTCTGACTGTTCTGACGTCTGGAGACAAATGGCGTCTGAGATCCAAAGTCCAGCGAAAGAAAGTTATTATTTTGCTAAGTTCAGTTTAACAAAGCCCAAGGCAGAGGGAAGATACATGTGTGATGTCAGCAGAGTTTAATAAATGGATAGGCTGCATTGTCAGTGATGTCACTGGTCTCTAGTGATTGGATAGGCTGCATTGTCAGTGATGTCACTGGCCAAAAATGTGTGAACACCATTCTAAACCTTGACTCCAGGTGCTCCCCATGAAGGAACTGTTAATGCTAAATCATAAAATGATGTTACAACCATACACCTAAAAGTGCACAGCAATAGTTTGGAGAAGACTATTTTCCATTCAAGCATGTCTGTGCCGTGTACAATGCCAGCTCCATAAAAAAGTGGTTGGATGAGTTTGGTATTGGAGGAACTTGAGTGCCCTAAACAGATCCCAGACCTCAACTTACTGTAAAACCTTTGGGACGAATAGGAACGGTGAACCAGATCTTCTCACCCAGCATCAGAACCTCACCTTACCAATGATCTTTTAGCTGAATGGGCACAAATTAGGACTGACACCCTCTGAAATCCCAGGAGAAAGGAGGGTTCAAAGAAGGGGGACCCCATATTACTGACCATGATTTTGGAATCTGGTGTCCAACAACCTCCTATCGGTGTGAGGGCAAACATTCAACCATATACCATCTATGCCACACAGCCAGGAAAATATGAAATGCTTCCTCTTCCCAGAAATTCTCTCTTCCAGACTTGTCACACTGGCTGCAGCTAATTGAGCAGTTACGATGAAGCTAGCGCGCCGTTCCCTGTTGGATACACATATGGCGACACACATTTACTGTACGATCCCCCTAGACTGCGCTGCCCATTCCGGTAACTTAATGTAAGTTAAATGAAACGATACAAAGAAATCTGGCACCAATAAACAGCAACTTGTTAGTAAATGCCCTCTATAATTCATGTACTAAAGAGCACCTGTCACCCGCAGACAAGGGAATTCTGAACAGTGGATTATTTATAACTAAGTCTCTCTTATTTACTGTAAGGACTAACATATGGTGGGGCCTTTGTTTCTTCTGATGCAAAGATGAGTGCAGTTTTGGTACCTAATACATTGTGTTGTGACTTTGCAAAGGTGATACCATCACTCTGCTGCACGCAGGAGTAACTATTTCCTTAATCTGCCAGTCATTGGCAATGCCTTGAACATGCCTTGGCCATGGGAAATGCCATGACTTAGCCTGGGGTCTACCTTCACTGCTCAGGTGATATGGACATTTCCCATTGGCTGTCCATTAATGGGGTCTCCAAAATGCACAATGTGATATTTTGGATCAGCACCTTCAAGAGAAGGGTCAGCAAGAGACAGGTAATGGGAGTTGTTGGTGTTGCAAGGGGGATGGGGTAGCTTGCATGAGATGGGTATTAATTCTTTTTTATACATTTGCTTATTTTTTGGTTTCCGGTAGCCACACATTTTGCATGGCTGCAGAACTCCTAATCTGTGCACTTGCTTGATCAACTCAAAAACTCAACTTCCCCTTCCTCCGTCACTGCCCACCAATGCTTACCATTCCTGATCTTCCCCAACCACCATGTGATTTGCCAGAGTGCAGAGTCGGAAGCTTACACAGGATTGGTGACTTCCAGCCATGCCCATGTGACAGTATTTAGACCAGGCTCTTGGCAGCTGGGGCCCCAACACTGCTTCATGGCAGAAAGGGGAGAGGGTCTTCCATACCTGCACCTATCATGCTTGAGCTGCAGAGCTTGTGACTCCGCTGATGCCATCTTTGCAGTCAAATTATACAAAAAAAAAAAAGCGGGGCAAAAAAAAAGTTCGAGCATTGCCCTAATTTACCCTTCCGCCCCTGGCCCCTAGCTCATCAAGGCAAGAGACCATCTAGAAATGACCTCCAGCTAGCAATGTGGCATCACTGTGTTGAACGTTGCAGCCTCGCTGTTGCAATTAGCCAGATTAGTACGGCAGACACCTCTAAATCTGACTCTGATGTGAGCCCAACAATCATTTTTTTAGAAATCCAAAAACATTCATCAGATGGCGCACGCAGAGGGCTCGATGGCAGTCTGTGGAAGCACTCGGAGGTTGTGGGTTAGGAGAGACAGACAGCATCTGGTTTAAGTTCATTCAAGACGCCTCCCTGCGACATGGCAACTGTTGTGCTGGGAACGTACAATATGGGCTGCCATACTGCACGGTGCCCGCTCGCCCTGTCATCTTCCATTGCTCAGAATACAACTTGAGCGAATAACTGCTCACATATGTCCGCTTTATAGAACAGGAACCTTCAATTCGGTGCGTGTTCACAGCTCTGAGCGGCGGCACAATCATTAAAATGCATTAAAAAAATTGCTGAAAAAATTAGCAAAAAATTACCATTAAAACCCCAGTTTACCCAACTGGCATTGGCCAACGGCTGTGGCTTGGTACAAACCCCCCTCTGCTCAATCTGTATAGCTGCTGGTTTTTCATTAATATTCTTTAAACATTTTCAATGATGTATAAAATAAAATGATATATTTTTTGGGGGGGCAGTGAGAACACCAAACATTAATATACCCGAAAAAGTGCCCGGGTGTATCAAATGGTTCCAAAATGCCCCATGACAGGCACAGAATATTCTTGCCCAACCTGCCCAAAATCAGCAGACCCCATTCATCATTGGAGCTGCAAAAGCTAGGTTCACCCAGGAAACAAGTCAAGGTTTAGCTAGAAGAGGAACCTCATGGGCGGGGCAGAACCAGACCAAAAGGCTTTGTGCCCTCCCAGGCTTTCAGGACAGGCTCAAAGAACAAACAACAAATAAGAGCTGTGCAAAAAGGTGCCAATGTGCCTGACAAGGGCTGACCGGTCAGTCCACCAAGCTACTTTTTTTAGTTTTGGATCCTATAGGGAAGTCCGTAAATTCCCATTTATCTTCCGGTCTGTCTCCATTAGTGAGATTTCCCCCACTTCCTATCCATGTGATGTTCAGAAAATGGGCGCTGTAATCACCAAAAACAAAGCCAGCACTGCCAGGAGTTCCATGATTCCTCCGGACTTTCTGATTATTTTCATTATGTTATATTTGTATCCAGTTTCCATGCTTGGACTCAGCGGGGGCGGGATTGCCGGCATTCCTGGGGAAATTCTTTGGGGTTTTGATGTTTATGTGTGGCGGGAAAACTCGAAGAAATCGTTCAGAACAGCGGTAGCCCAGCGTGAAAACAAGAAGCTGATTGCAGAGTGACACCTGACGCCGGGGGGCATTTTTTTGTGGTGATAGAAATGCCAAAGCATGGGTTCTTTCCAACCAATCAGCAATCAGATGTCAGTTTTGTGTTATAAAGTGGACCTCTCACTATTCAGGTGTCAACATTGCCAAATCACATAATTACAGTGTAACTTCAAGAATAAAAAAACGCTGCTTCTAAGATCACTGGAGCCAAGGCAGGTTGGGTCACATGGCCTCTGGTTAGTGGGAGCATTGCTGATTGGAATATCATTAGAGTCTATTGGACAGGCCCTGTCTGCTAAGCTTGTATAAGGATAAAAAGAAGCAAGGCACAACCCCTGTGCAGCACTACTCATAATGAGCTGGCTGTCCCCATGTATTCGTAGATTAACATTCAACATATAAAAATGCATTATCGCATGTATAGCTATCCATTGCACGGAATAAAAAGACCGCCAATTCTGATCAACGTCCGAAAATACCCCCTGACTGGCTGAGTCACAACCCTGGATCCATACCGATCACAAAATCAGAATAAATCAGGACTCCTCATTTACAGGTCAGATAATTCTGAGGTTACTGTATCAGCCAATGACAGCCAGGCGATTGGTATTTTTGGAAGGAACCATAAGAAATGACTGGCTCTTAGTTTCTCAGTAATTTCTCAGATCCAAACCTGATCACTAAAATCTCATATCACCTTCTGTATTCAGGCATTTCCTGATATATGGTGACAACGCTCTGTCCCTGACTCCCAATCATGCTCCACCGTTGTCACCCCATCACAAAGACGGGGCCATTTAAATGGCTTGCAGTTGTCACCGTCAGTAAAGTGGCCATGGGAAATGCACGGCAACTATTGGTGGAGTGAACGTAGACATGAAGTGGCTGCAAAATGCTGCAGGAGATTTTTTTTTTTTATAAATCAATTAAAATATTAGATGTGATTTTGCAATTAACCTGAATTTAATCGGCAATGCCACTCATCAGGATGATGACACCCAATGTTAGACCTTTCCTATAAAGCGGGCGGGGTTTTCTTCTATGGCTCCTCCCGAACACAGGTAAATCACAATACAGGTGAGGATTGCTCGCAGCATTTATTCCTATGTGCTTGGTGTGCATCCAGAGGAGATTCCCGAGCGCTGGAATTGCCGGCCGTCTAATCCAGTGAGAGTTCTGCGGCTCTGATAACCGCAGGAAGTTTAACCAGACAGTTTAATCCCCTCATTTCCTGTCCTGTAATCAGGGCCCTGGCTGAGGTCTTTAAATTAGAACCACACCGAGCTCTGCTTCGGATTTAGGACAGGTGAACGGAAGGCGGCCTCCAGGGAAAAACAAAAATGCATTTTCCTTTTTTTTTCATTGACGAAAGCACATTTCCTATCAAATAATACAATTGCATTTTGTTTTGAGAATCCTTGAACCAAAACCAATAAAATACATAAACGGGAGCTGCTTCATACAAATTTATTCAGCTCTGCTGCTTAGCACAGCACAGGGGACCGGATTTTATTCTTAGTAACACTTACAGGTCTTGTCCCTCCCCCAGCCTGTGATTGGGTGGTTAAAAGAGCAGCAGCAGACTGATCAGCTCATCTCTCTGTCACTTTTCAGATTTCTCTTTGCATGGCAAGCAAAACTTTATGGCGTCTTTTGCTTCCTCCTCCCCCAATCTGAGCTTTGTTGTACGGCCTTGTGGCTGGAAATCCATCCTAAGTTCCTCCAAATATTTTATAATGTCATTGGAAAGCCGTAAAATGAGGACACTTGCCAACAGAGGGAGACCCTGGCTTCCTGTTGAGTCCCTTTGGACAGGAAGTGTGGAAAATGTCACGAATGGGGTCAACCACAGCATGCAAACCAACCCATTATGGCCGGTCAATGCAAACCTGACCATCATGGCGGAGTCACTATCCCCTTTGTGGTCAGGGCCAAAGGAACAGAAGCAGGATGTTGGGTGCATAGTGTAGCCCCCCAATTTCCTTGCTGCCTTCCCATTGGTCAGTGACCGATTTCCATGCAAAGCTGCCTGGCTACCATGATAACCCAGCAGCTTGAGGACTTCCGGAGCCACCGACTGGCCGCCATATTTCCAAGCATGCGATTTGGTGTTTTGGCCTTGCCCGGTGCCGGGTCCATATCAGCGGCACCAGAACCAGCCAGGCAGCTTGTATTCACCAAACCCACCCGGGGTGCCCATTTATTTCATGACAGGTGCCCTTTACTCCCCCCGGATATTTGTGAAGTGTCCCATGCCGGGGGAAGCGAAGGCGGTCAGTGGGCTTCACATCAAACGGAGGTGAAATGAAAAAGTCGCCTTCACCTTCCTCTGCCGGGTTTACGTAAATAAATATCGGCAGCCACCGGTCAGCCGCGGCGCTGATTCTCATCATTGTTCTGCGGCGGAGGGGAAAAAAAAGAATTTAATATGATCCAGATAAGGGAATGCAGAAAGAATAACACAGCTGCGATTATCTGAGGGTCTCATGGACGACCGGAGCCCCCCCATAGATTTACATTATGGTGCCTTTGGGAAGGGATTGGGTTACACAAAAAGTTGCGGCGATAACAATGAGAGGTCAGCACGGCGCACCGATCTGAGATGTCTCCGCAAAAACAAAATGTGCTACCTAGGCCACTGAGCAAAAAGAATAAGGATTCTGCCACAAATCCAGCAAGCGTCTAACTTCCTGTGCTGCACTGAGATCTCAAGCGGCGTTGTCAGCCCTGCCCGCTTCTTTCTATAAACTACAGAACTCCAGAGAAGGAGAGAGGGAGGTGTTCTGTAGAGTAAATCAGGAGAATAGCCCAGGGTGACAACGCATCTCTTCTATGGATACAGAGCAGTGAGTGTTGTCACCTAAACAGGAAGTTTGTTATTTGCAGAAGGAACAATTGTAACTGCTCCTATGGTGTAAAAGTCTTTTCTATCTCAGTGCTGCTGATCTCGTCCAGGCTACTTTGGCCACTTCCTGTCTACATGCACATCACCGGATTTCTATATACCATGCCTGCATCGAACACACTGCTTGTAGTCCTCACCAGCTATGCATGCTGCAGGGTGACAACGCAAGGGTGCAATTGGTAGACATGTAGGGGGCGTTGTCACCCTATAGCAGGAGGACTTGCACAAGGACTTTCATGGCAGGATCACCAAATAACATTCTATTAAATGACTAAAAATAATAAGCCAAACATTTTTGAGTTTTTTTGGACAAAATTTGGAAAAACTAAATACTTTTTCAATAGTTTGGGGAGATTTACCATCACTTCCTGTCTTTTGTCATGCCAGTGACAACTAGACAAGAAATGAAGAGAGTGGTTGTCACAAGGAAAACAAGTCACAGATAATAATAACCTGACAAAGCTTCTAACCCTGTTTTACGTTGATATTTCATATCACTTCCTGTCCAGTAACGGAGACCCATAGGGTCTGATTTATCAAAGCTCTCTAAGACTGGAGAAGACTATCATGGGAGAACCTGGGTGATGTAGCAAACCTGGAAAAATCATTTGCTATTATCTGGAATCCTAATTCCAAGTTTGTTGGATCACCCAGGTTCTATGATACACTATTTTCTATCCATTCCAGGTTTGCTGGATCACTCATGTTCACTCATAAAATATCCTCTCAAGTCTTGGAGAGCTTTAATAAATTGTGGCCCATAGTTTAGGGAAATTTGTCATGAGGGGCTGCTATCGCTGGACAGGTTCTGAAGTTGTCAAAGTAAAACTCATGGACATTCAGATATTTACATTTCCTAACATTCGCCATTGATCTCAGTAGCTGCAGGTGCGGTGGAACAATTCATTGTCGGTTTAAAGGAAAAGCTGTGGATTTGTTTGGAGGGTGGGGTGGGGGGATATCAGCAATATGCCCTTCATTATATTGTGCAACTTGGACTGCAAGGCTGGCAGCCCTTCCAATTACTGCAGGAAAGGAGCAAAGCTAAAAGTTACCACTGGAAGGTGGAGGCAGAGAGAGGGTGATCAGCTGCTGGGTCAGTGCTGGGGATGCCGGGAAAAGCTTCTGAGCCACAGAGTCCCTGCTGGAGGGGGTCGCAGGGGTGGGAAACCAAAAGGAAAGCTGGGGGGAAGCTGAACGGCTGAGTCACTGCGCAGAGGGGTAACTGTGATGGAAAACCAAACTGCTAAATCCCTACTGGAAAGAGAAGCCGAATGGGGCAGCTGAATGGCTGAGTGACTGCTCGGGGGGGGGGGATAATAATGATAAGCTGCTGAAAGTGAAAGTGCTTCCTTTGTGATCTTTAAAGATGAATTATTCCACAACGCCTACAGCTACAAAGATTAGTAGCGGGGACTTGTATAGAAAATATACTTTAATGCAGCCTTTCCTGACCTTTTTAACATGAGGAACCCTTGAAATAACTTTCAGCTCTTCAGGGAATCTCTTCTAATATTACTATATCCACAGATCACAGTAGATTAGTGTGGTGGTCAGTGGGAAGAATTCCTCTTACATTGCTGGCCATTGGAAAGAATGTCACCCTTACAGATAGCCAAAAATATCATTGGTGTCACTGATAGGCGCAAACTGCTCAATGAACCCCCCAGCAACCTCCGGTTTTAACGCATTTTGCGAATGATACCCTAATGCATTGCAACAAAGCAGCTCCAATGCAGCACACTGAGGCACATGTGCGTTGTGGTGAACTGCACAGAAATAAATGTCCATTTTTTGGTTCTTTTCTGTGCATTTCCAGCCCATTGACAATAATAGATTACATGAGTTGCACCGATCTGACAAACCTGCTGCAACCTTCCCCCTGGTGAGTTGATACAAAGTTACAATGTTGGGGAAGAGAAGACTGAAGCTTTGCTTCCTTTTGTCTCTTGAAACCATCCCAGCCTAGACAAAGTCACCGGACCAGAGATGACATTTTAATGATAATAAATGGAACTTTTTTTGATATATGATTTTTTTACTTATATTAACACATCAGGGTTTTTCATTCATGCAAACTTGTAACCCAAGAAATTGAAGCAGCGTAACCGGACCGGTGATTATTTTCTTTTAATTCCAAACCCAATCTGTATGTGAAAGGTTTATCCTCAGAGTTGTATTTTTTTCTGCAGTTGCTTCGTATATTTTGCATTAGACTCTCCGGCTGTAATGCAGATTTTGTGGCGCTCCATGGAGGAATGCCATAATTAAAGCAGCGGTCAGGAATACAACAGCTTGGGTTGGGATTGAACTCCTGGCATAGGAAGTTGTAGCGGAAACGGCCAGAAATGGGATATCTTGTTTTGTCTGTTATGAATATCACCTGTGTGCGGCTGATCGCTGCTGATCTCTGGGATGGCAATTTCTGCATCCAACCAAAATCCTAGGCTGCATTTCTATTTGTATTGCAATAAACTCAGGGGGGTAAATCACACCACAAATGGGACCTACACATCCTCAATACCCCTTCCCTGGAGAAGGGGGTATTAAATAGTCACTCCTGGTGCATTCTGGGGGGGAAATGAATAACTCCTTGCAGAGACATATTGGATCTCTGGTCCTTCATTGCATAAGATTCTGCAAATATTGGGGCAGATATCTCAATATTGGAGAACACTGTGAACTGATTTGCAAAATATAATATTGAACCAAGGCCCTGTACAGACTTCAGATGATTGTTGGGGATCTTTTGTGATCATTCTATCAAAAAGGGAGAACAAGTGGGTAGCTCCTCCATAGGAAAGCACAATTGTTGTTCTTTATTGGTCGTTCATCAATCCACCATGCCATCACCGTCCTTCAGCACCGATTGTTACCAGAGACAAGCCGACCCTTTGTGTTGGGTAAATGTAGCTTTACTCTTGGTAGGCTGTGCTCCCCTTTTTCTCCCTTTACCCCGATCTATTGAACCCCCACAATGCATTGCTCTATTCCTGAAAACCGGGCCCCGAAGGTACAGAAGCACTAGGAAGGTTCATGTGCTATGGAAAAGGTTCCCTCTGTGCAATGCTCCATACAACACGGCTCATTATAAGGGGTTCACTTATGGGGCCTGTTTTATAAAAGCTTGCCAAGACTGGAGAAGTTAGATGATCATGGGTGATCCAGCAAACCTGGAACGGATTTGATTTCCTATTGTTTGCCAAATATTTTCAGTCCAGGACCAAATCCATTCCAGGTTTTCTGGATCACTCACGTAAACTATCTTCTCAAGTCTTGGAGAGCTTTAATAAATCAGGCCCAATGTTCCCAATACATAAAGTATAGGATTAGGTCCGGGAGGTTGGGTTTCCGTGATTGGGTTGAAGTTCATCCGGCGATTATCAACTCTACAGGTGAGATAAACCATTTTGTCTGTGTTGATTGAACGTTTCCAATGTATTTCTGCCCAAATTGTGTGCAAGAATTAATGGCATCGAAGCTTTGACACCAAAAAAAGTCCAAAGAATTGAGATCCAGAAACCACTGGAACCTCATCTCCGTCTTCAAGTGTACAGCTGGCCACAACTTTGTTTCTAGTTTAGGAAACCAAGAAAAAGTTCCAGTTACCCTCTGTGTTGGTGAAGGAAATGAAATAAGATGTCTGCTGCAAATATTGTCACTGTTACAATGAGAGGAATCCTGCAGGGTAATGAAGACACCTCATCACGTCTTAGATTGTAAGCTCTTCGGGGCAGGGTCCTCTCATCCTCCTGTGTCACTGTCTGTATCTGTCTGTCATTTACAACCCCTAAATAATGTACAGCGCTGCGTAATATGTTGCCGCTATATAAATAAATATATTTTATTATTAATAATAATATTAATAACATGGCGCATTTCTGAACCTTTCCAAGAATGTAACGTTTTGGCTGAACATTCACTTTCTAGGTCCAACTCCCTCCCCAAATTACCCCCCATAGTCAAAAATGTACCTAAAAAAAAAAAATGGTTATAATTACCTTAGCCCCGTCTTATTCATCTCTGGGTCCGCCATCGCAGTCCTTCCGGCAGAACGGATGATATCCCACAAGAAGACATTCCAGTCCATTGCAAATGTGTCTTGGGGTGAGATTTCCTGCTCTGCATTACAGAAGGACGGGGACCTCATCCTTAAAAAGGGATCAGCTGCAGACGATGGGGGTCAAATAAAATAAATCTTTTCTTAGGTTCATTTTTATCCATTGTAGATGATTTGGGAGAAGGGAAGGGTCCAAAAAGTGTGACCAGACTTTCCATTATAGTGATACATCTATACCCAGTGGTGATACCCATGGGGGGGTACTGCTCTCCAATTGGGGAAAAAACATTTTCATATGTGAGTCTCAGCCATTGAAATAGGGAACCCCAATACAACGTCTCCCTTTCTGGATTTGAGAGCGCAGCATTGAGGACTGACAAAGAACTTTATCATTTTCATTCATAACATTGATAGTTTTTCTTTATTTTAAAGTTCCATTTGCCTGTAACTTTTGTGTCAAAATGTTATTATTTGCAGCTCATTTTTAGTATCTAATTACCTGCGGCCCCTAAAAGTCCAGAAAAATTCATGTTTTTTGTTTTTTCCCCTATTTGCTTTTTTTGTACAGATTTACCCACGATTCCTGACCCTAAATAGCATTTCTGTAAACGTCGTCTTAATATTATCCTCCGGCATGATCTGTAATTTACAAATGTACAATTTACTAGGTAAAGAAAACCATAAGCGACTAGGAATGAGAATCTGACAAGCAGACCCTTCTGTTTTTTACTTTCTAGCGCGTCACCAGCCGTGTTTTACTAAATGCAAATCATCGTAATCACACCAAAAATGTTTATCAATCGCAAGTTGGCAATGCGCAATAAAAGAACGAGGAGAGCGGGTTATATCATGTGACTTAGGACAAGGAGTACTAAGAGTTAAATTATAACATCTCAAAATGTTTATATTTTTTTATAAGTGTTGTTCCTCTGACATTTTTTTTTTATAAATGATAAATATTAGGAAAAGGAAAATAAAAAGAAAAGTTAGGCTTTCTTTTTGATATTAAGGGGGCATTTTTGGTGTCACCGTGTCAATCATTGAGCTGGGACCATTCACTACCCCCTGAAGCCACTTAAAACAGATTAACCCCTGAGCTTCTGAACTTTTTGACATTTCTCAGCACTTTTTGAACTACTTTGACCTTTTCCCTATGAGGACTTCAATAATCAGCGATGATCTCTCCAGGACCAGTCAATCATGGCTGATGAATTGTTGTCTTCTAAGGGATATGAAAGAATAAGAAGGAAAGTACTTAACTTTTTTTTATTTTAAAAATTGAATTAAAAGCCAAAATATTCCTAGAAACAAATCTACAAAATCTGATACTGGTATTGTTAATGAGACAAAACTGTATGTAAACTCCAACATGCTCATTCATGGGACTTGAACTTTGTACACCGCACTTTGCAAACTTTTTGCATTTGTCAGATTTATCATTGACCTAATAAAAACACAAAGCCCCCAGTACTATTCACTGCACATACAAAAATCCACAACCCCCCCATATAACAGATTGTGGAACCTCCATACTCATCTCCTGGCCTATACATTGCACATTTCAGGTATTCTAAGCCATAGATCCAGAAGTGAACACAGAAGCTTTACTTTCTAAAGTTTTATCATTGAGCTCCTCAACATCTCCAACTCATGTTACAGCAAAAAGAGAACCAGATTACGATACCTCCTTTTCTTCACCATAAACAATGACATCATTTTATTGCAATGGGAAATCACACGACTATCATCTCATGCATACAGTATTCGAAAAAAAAAAGATCTAAAATTATACTCGACCACACATTGCCTGCCAGGACAATAGAAGTACGGGTGAACATGTATCAGTTAGCTGTAACTACAATCGTACAACAAGGACCGACCTATACAATAATTTACAGCAAATTATAGAATAAACAATGGTAAGTACAAAATATATATGTAACATTTTAAATATTGGATTTATATATATATAGATAGACAGATAGATAGATAGATAGATAGATAGATAGATAGATAGATAGATAGATAGATGGATAGAAGTTGTGCTAAACTTTGCAGAAACATTCAATATACACAAAAACATATGCAGTTAAACAATATTTATTAATAGTAAAGTACATCAGAAAAGATTTCAATCACTATATATATTGAAGAATTGATCAATTGTATACAGCCTGATCTGTCAATTGCCAGATTAATATCACCAAATTCTCTAAAGGGTGCCGCCATATTGAATAATTTTCAGCAGTTTGTTAGCACAGAGCTCCGGCAGATAGTTGAGTTTTACAAAGCAGTTTCTGTGCAGTTCTTTACAATATAGCTAAGATTTATAAAAAGGCAAGCTGTGCAGATGCATTAAAAAATATTATTAATTATTGCGCTTATGCAGTCTGCTCTATGACAAACATGATCTGGTGCAACAGATTCACTTTAATACATCAAATATCTGCAAATGACTCTTCGGCTGTTCTTTCTTTTTTTTATTTGATATCACCAGCTACTTTTGTCGATGAATAATAATTGCAATGTAACATTCCAATACAGGAAGCCGCTGAACACGGAAGAATCAGAATTTAATGAAACAGACATGACAGCCGAAGCAAAGAGCATGACAAATTAGAATAATCTGTTTTCCCTCTTTAGAATCCAAAGTGTCAGGTGGAGAAAAAAGAGCATTTTGGTGAACGTCTCTAAATAGTTATCCAGCTCTCTCAGCATGAAATCAGCAAGCAGCTTGTAAAACTTATATCATATATCAAACTTCAATAAGTAAGCAGAGGCAATCAAATAAAACCCCAGACATCCAAGTCACCAGAAAGGAGATGCCAAGTGCCAAACAATTCACGCCTATCCTGTCATCATTAGCAATCCAAATATTTGAAGGACAGCGTCAATGGTGGAGAAGAAATTAAAAAAAAGAAAGGCAGTCGTCGTTGGATGGGGTACAATGAGAGCGACCGAGTCTTGTTTTGGAATCTCAACTCAGCAGCCTGTTTGAACTGATATCTGAGTGAAAGGCAGCGCAGTTCACGGTCTAGTTAAGAATGAATAATGTGTCCATTGTCCCCTCTCGCAAAACTTTCTCTCTCGCTGGAAGAATTCACGCTCGCCCCAAAGAATAATAATTATGACCCACTCCGAAACTGCTGTGCTAATGAATTAATCCCTAACGGACAAGTCTCTTAATGACTAGCAGGGACATCAACGATCTGACGGCTCTTTCTCTTTTCCCCCAAAACAAGATGCGTATCTCGCCCAACAATAGCCAATTGTCAACACGCCTCTCCCTCTCCATTTTCACCCCCTCGTCTTATGGACTGGAGATGTCAAAGGTGACCCGGCCTGACTGACCACAGTGCGCGAGATAATTCAACCCCGGAAAATTTTTTAATTAAGCCAAAACCCTGCGGAGAGAGGGAGCCAGATTACGAGAGATCTTTAACACGTAGATCCGGAGTATTATAGCGCCGTAACCTGCTCAAATGTAAACAAAACTAGGGGGGGGGGGGTTGGGGGTACGAGAAAATAGTTCAAGAGAAGTCGGGATGAAAGCCGGCTGCTCCTGAGACTTTAATTAGCTGGAACACAAGAAGATTTTCCCAGTAACACCTAGACTGCTTTACATCCGCCTAAAACTTTAACCTGTGCCCGTGCAATTTTTGTTTACTTTTTAAAAAATTGCAAAGACTAAACTTTTTTTCTTTTAAAGAAAGCTGAGCTAGTAATGAGACATCGACCATAAGACTATCTCAGTATTGCTCATTCTTTTCTTTTGTAGCAGCAGGACGGTGCATCCGCTGGCAGGCATCAATAGCCCCCTTGTTATTAAGTGGCACGGAGGAAACCAAGAGGGGCAAACGTGAGGCGGACTCATTGAAGAGCGAGGAAAAAAAAAATCAAAATGTTAATTTGATAAATGTGAGGTCTGGGACATTTTGTCAAAGAGGGAGGGAGAGAAAAAAAAAGAAAAAGAGAGAGGGAGAGAGTGAGAGAAAAAAAAATGCAGTTCGTCTGCCAACTTACCATCCACCAAGTTCTGGCTGAGATGTCATAGCAGAGTTGCCATTTGATGGAGCCATCAGAAGTTTTCCCCGCCATTATGCTGTCAGCAAGCTTCATCTGATGCTAACTCACAGGAGATAAGACACCTAATTGAGAAAACATTTGCACTGGCATGTTGGGCAACATGTAGCCGGGTCCATACCATATGGAATCATGGGTAAAAAAAAAAACTCCTTGACAATGAACCAATCTCTCACAGACCCAGTGGCAAGGTGAAGCTGAGATGAAAAAGTCATCAGCTAAGAGCGATGTCTTCTGCCTCCCCCCCCTTGTTTCGCCTTTTTTTTTTTTTTTAAATAAGAGCCCACTGATCCACATCAAAGTAAGGCGGCTAAATTTAGGACTTCAGCTCTCTCCTGAATTTACTCCGAAAAGGTTCCCGCTTCCTCTTTTTTTTTCCCAAAGTGGAAAGAGGAGATTTAATAGGACAAGAAAAAAAATCAGGTAGTGGACGTAAGAGAAAAAGAGAGAAAGAGAGAGAGAGAGAGAGAGAGATCGCCACAGGCTATTAGCCTAAGATTTCAGCTTGACAGATGGAATTGCTTACAGACTATCATGCAATGTTTGGATTTTTTTTTTTTACTCTCTCTTCTCTACCGACTTTCAGAGCTGATGCTGTATCTGCTTTTCACAGTCACGGCTTTATAACTGCAATTAGGAAAAAGAAAAAACATAATAAAAAAAAAATTAAAAATCATAAGCAATTACACATAAAATTGGCCAATGATTAATTCTACACTTTTGCTGGACCTGGTTGTGCAAAAAAAAAAATCAAGCAATGAATTTTGTTTTTTTTTGAGGTTATGATTAATTCATTTTTTTTTACTTTATGTAAATCACATGATGTTGTGCAGAGGAATTATGCATATGTTGTTTTTTTTTTTTTGAATATTTTAAGAACGACTTATTTTTGTAAAATACAATACTATAATGTATCTTTTTATCTGACTGATTAAACCAAATTTATATGCTGGGTATGTTTTTTATATTTAATGATCTCACTTGCTATTTTACATAAATATATATATAATAAAAATAAAATGCAAAAAAAATTTACATTAAAAATAAATATTTAGTTTTTTGTTTTAGAAATTAGTAGTATAGTCTATTCCTTAATTTTAACGTATATACATAGTTACATAATACAATGATTGTTTTTTTTCAGATTTGTTCCGTCTGTTTTATAAATTGTGCTGACTTGATCTTGCACTTGATAATATATATATACATTTTATTTTTAATATAAACATTTCTATATGTGTGTGTGTGTAAATATATATATATATATATATATATATAAATATACTTTTTAATGAAGAAATATATATACATATATATATAAATACACAGGTGTGTGTGTGTGTGTGTACTACTTACCCCACCTCTTAGATTGTAAGCTCTTTGGGGCAGGATCCTCTCCTCCTGTGTCACTGTCTGTATCTGTCTGTCATTTGCAATCCCTATTTATTGTACAGTGCTGGGTTATATGTTGGCGCTCTATAAATACTGTTTATTAATAATTTTAATAATATTAATTATTATATATATATATATATACCTTCTCTTAGATTGTAAGCTCTTCTGGGCAGGTTCCTCTTCTCCTCCTGTGTCACTGTCTGTCATTTACATCCCTCATTTGTACAGCGTTGCATACAATGTTTTCACTATATAAATGCACTTTATTATTAGGAATAATAGGTATAATATTAATAATATATTTATTTATTTGTATTAAAAAAATATTATAACACAATATTTCAGAAACATTCACTTTGTTAAAGACTGGGTTGATCCTGCTGGGGTTGCAAAGTGAAGCTGGGGGTGTGACGCAGCAAGACGACTCGATTCCCCATTTTATATAACCACTTCTTTTATTATGCATGCAAGTGAATATGTAACAAATAAATTGTTGGTAAGTGTACATAAATTAGTTTTAATCCTGCCCCTTTTGCATACATTATTACAGGGGTGCTCCTGGAATGTTTTATAGAACCTGTATGAGCAGTGTGGCTTTTCTTCTTTTATTATAGGCATTTATCCCACCACAGCTGTCATGGAAGGTGTTAAATTTCACCAGTGCGGGCAGCAGAGCGGGCGGTGTACCAGGACATGCCAGTGTGGCGTTCAGAAGAAGCATTCATCGTCTTACATTACTTATGCTTCGTTAACAAGTCACATTTTTTTCCCTCCATGCATAGGAAATTTAGGAAGCAAAACCCAAAGAGAACCAACGCTGCAACCTTGCGCTGTTATTCCATGCATTGCTCAGACATTACACCCTGACCTCCCCTTTGCTTGCATTGCATCTTTCACCGCTAACTATTGCATGTTCACATTGACGTTTTGCTGTTTTCCCATTTGGTGTATTTGAGGGCGCAGGGCTGGTTTAGGGGCAAGCCAATGCAAAAAGTTGGAAAAGCACTTGAAAAACTTTTGTTTTTTTTTTTACATTTTTTTTTGCACTCTTACAAGTTCTAATTCTTGCAAGTGTTAATATGCTTGGAAGTTATTTTTAAAATATTCAATCTGCAGCTTTTATTAAAATGGCATTTGTTGATCCTGCCATAAAGGTCCTTGCTGGTATAGGGTGACAACCATAAGTCCCTGTCTATTGGAAGCCCTTTTGCATTGTCGCCTTGTTACAGCAGATTCCGATGGTGACTACAAGTAACACATTACACATTACATTGACACCATTACAAACCATCGCCCCCACCTGACACCTGTCTCTTAAAGTCCTTCTTTCCTCCTCAGTTGTCCCTCTTTTTGGGTGAATATATATACAGCACCATATAATATATTATTTTACTATTACAAAGTGTTCTTTTGCACTAAACCTTCATCCAGCCTCCAAATTATTAAATTTTATTTTAAAAAAGTGAAACTAAAGGAAACAAAAAGGTTTGACCAATCATTTTTACACATAAATGGGGTGCGTCTGTATAAATGGGGGGCATTAGTCTAAATACTTTGAGTATGGAAATCCCAGATTGAAATATGACATGGAGCTAACACTGGGGTGAATGTAGATAGGAAATGGATGATAAAGCTGCATAGGATTAGCAGCAGAATTAATATAAATGTTGAAAGCAAATATTTTGAATTTTTTTTCAATATTCAGCATGAAAACCTAAATACTATTCAGTTCTGGTTTACATTTACCTTACAGACATCTCACATGGCAATATGACATTTCAGGGCTAATAAAGTGCACCTGAACTTAAAGGGATCTATTTATAAAACAGAGAATCTGGCATTCCCTCAAACATTCCCTGGTGGGAATGAATTACTGCCATTGAAACACACAAACCTGGAAGATTTGCACAAGTGAATGTTTGAGGGAATGTCTGATTCCCTGTTTTATCAATACAGATTGAAATGTGCTGACGTTGTAATGTAATGATGAACACATGAACCCTGCAATTCAGTTTAATGATTGTTGAATCTCCCATCATAATATGTGTAAATTCCCCCACCTCCTAGATTGTAAGCTCTTCGGGTCAGGGTCCTCTCCTCCTCCTGTGTCACTGTCTGTCATTTGCAACCCCTATTTAATGTACAGCGCTGCGTAATATGTTGTCGCTATATAAATCCTGTGTAATAATATTCTGCTGATCATAATTCTATAGAGTTGCAGAGTTACCAGCAGAGGAGAGACAAGGTAAATCTCACAAATAAAATTTAGGTAAATGTTCAATAAATTTGGGAATAATTGCTGCAAAGATCTTGATAAAAAAAGAAAAAAACAACCATAATTAATATAACTCGTCTTGTTTTTGTGGGCATATATATCTTTCATTCTGCCCATTCTTATCTATCTTTCCCTCTGATCATGTTTTATCTTCTTTTACTTTAGAAGATTTCCATTAACTTCCTGCGGAGTTGCTGGGACAGGAAGTGAAAGAAAATTCTCTCCTCTCATTCAATGTAAGTAATCTGTTTTTCCTTCTTTCTCTACGGGCCTGATTTCTGAAAGCTCTCCAAGGCTGGGGAGGATAGACTTTCCACAGTGAAGCTGGGTGATCCAGCAAACCTGGAATGGATTTTTTATATCAGGCCCAATGGGCTGCCATTGATGCCATTGACAATGAATGGGCTGCCAATGCACCGGCATGAACATAACAATGGATGTGCATCAATATTCCTGTCTGCGCACATTATAATGCATAATGCTGCGTTACCGTGTGTTATGGTGTGCTACAATGAATGTGCATTGCAGTTGGGTTAATCCTTTGGATTGCCATTGGTGCCAGTGACAATGATTAGGCTGCCAATGTACTGGAATGGACAAACTAACGACACATACCATATAAGAAATCTATTTCAGGTTTGTTGGGTCACTCAGGTTCTCCCATGAGAGTCTATCTTTTCCAGTCTTGGGGAACTTTAATAAATCAGACCCATTGCATCTTTCTATACATCTATCTATTTCCATCCCATATATATCTTTCATTCTGCCCGTCTTCTACCGACTTATCTATCTTCCCTTCTGCTTATGTTTTCTCTTATTTTACTTTAGAAGATTTCCACTAACTTCCTGCTGAGTTTCTGGGACAGGAAGTGAAGGAAAATTCTCTCTACCTCTCTTTCAATGTGTGTTATCTGTTCTTCTTTCTCTCTCTATGGGCTTGATTTCTGAAAGCTCTCCAAGGCTGGAAAGGATACACTTTCATCAGTGAAGCTGGGTGATCCAGCAAACCTGGAATGGATTTTTTTTATAAGTCATCTGCTATGTGTTCAGTCCTGGACCAGATCCATTCCAGGTTTGCTGGATCACCCAGCTTCACTGATGAAAGTGTATCCTCTCCAGCCTTGGAGAACTTTAATAAATCAGGCCCAATATCTCAAACCCTTCCAGAGCTCACGGAACATTAGTGTGGTGGGATGAATGTCTCTTACATTGCTGGCCAGTGGGAAGAATGTTACTCAATACGATCATTGGTGTCAGTTATTCTAGCCTGAGAAATCTGAATTGCTTAAGGAATCCCTAGCAACCTTGCCAAGGTGCTGACTGTACGGCTGAATATCTGTCGGAAGTTGTCTCCGTATAAAACCGGCTCATGGAGATCGAGGGACGAACCTGTTCAATATGTCTTTGTTGCTCAAAAAAATAAAAGTGAGGGGCATTAAAAGCATTTCCGGTGCTCATTTAAAAGTGGAACACCAGGCTGTTTCTCTCAGGTCACACGGATAGATTAGTGACCTGCAGCAGGTAAGGAATACAGTGTGGTCACTGAGCCGCCCCTTAGACAGGTGACTGGGCTGTGGACCAATGAGAAGGCTTTTATTATGCTCACGCTCCTGTAAGCATCACTACTGTGTGTGACGGCATTGATATGCATGAAAGGATTGACCCCAAAATACTGCATGGCGGAGGGGTCACAGGTGGATAATACTCGTATCAAAGGCCAGGTATGTCAGAGGTGAGGGCATGGTAACTGTGCTGGTAAACACCTTGATGCCATGACTGGGTGGGTATGGACACAGGAGTTATGTGGGTGCCAGGTACGGGGCTCGTTGTAAGAATTGCACTGATTGGCTTTTCCAACAATCTTTTTAAAATGTCATTTCCTGATGTTTGTTCGTAATCAGATTTATGCTTTATAACTATTAAAAGACGATGAAAAGCCGCCGATGTCCACAATCCACAACATGTGACAACAATGATTCTTCTCTGCATGGACGGGAGACGTCTGGAGGATCAACAACGGCGTCTTTCCATGAGCTTCATTATCAATGCATGTATGCAAAAACATATTTCACACTCGCCCCACCGGAAGAAAGAGGAGAAGGTGATAAAACGGTGATGGAGCTCCGCGCATCTGTCATGGCATGAGACGCAGGCGGCAAAACCAGGAATTCATATCAGTGATCTGGGCAAAGCCAAACTTCCCCAACGCCGAACACCGGGCACTGCGGTATCTATCTATCTGATTACTATCTATCTATCCATCATCTACCTATCTATC
>NC_092865.1:5526491-5543461 GCF_032062135.1 Pyxicephalus adspersus | reverse complement strand
ATCTATCTATCTATCTATCTATCTATCTATCTATCTATCTATCTATCTATCTATCTATCTATCTATCTATCCATCTATCTATATATCTACCTATCTATCTATCCATCTATCTATCTATCTATCTATCTATCTATCTATCTATCTATCTACTGACCTATTTTTTTGTTTCAATCATTATTATTGAAGTTTTGCATTTTTACAACAGATGAACAAGAAACAATAAAATCTATTCATGTATGATGAATGTTTGTAAAGTAAAGAAATATTATGTTACGGGGAACTTCTAGAAATGTTTATTGTTCATGAGCCGTACCTTAAAAGAAATGTGAGTCAAATGAAAAAGCTTTGTTTTTAGTATGAGCCCCAACAAGTGTCCGGTTATCAAGCAGCACTCCATCCGCCAAAGAGAAACACATGTTCACTTGATGAATTTTTGAATGAATTTTCTATGGGGACAGATAATGATTTTTAGAACACATGGCCTGTCTGGCACTATAACTCCCTACATAGATCTGTACAAACTACACTACAAAAGCAACTTCTGCACAGCTTGTTGTTCTCCTTGCTGGAGAGGAAGCCGCACTTGGGAAGATGCAGTGCACAAATCTCCCTGCTCTACTTCATTCATTCTATAGATTTGTGCTTCTTCAGCATCTTATTCTTCTTCATCTTCTTCTTCTTCTTCTGCATCTTAATCATTTGCCCCTAAAGGTCACTAGGAGGGCAGCTCTGACATGAGGAGGGAAATCCCTGCCTAATAAAATGATCAACTCTACAAATAGATTCAATGGAGGACACGGCAATAATGGAGAATAGATCAGGTGTGGGGAGACCATAGGCTCTGGTGACTCTATTGGTGATTTTAGACTAGGTTCCATAGTACAGGTCCTCTTTAAATATGAACTAGTCATATAGGAATGATTGAGATTTCTATTTGTCTACTTGCAATGCAGTTCAATGTAATACCATGTATGCTTTGTCCCACAAAGTATAGGAAGAGTTTGGTGGGGGGGGGGGGGGGGGGGGGGTATCACTGGATGACCACTAGAGGGAGCCTTGAGGGAATTGCACCATGAAGTCCCCTGTTAAACTACAGTTCTGCACACCAGCTGCAATTTCAAACCAGGGACAGTCCTTGAGCTTTTTGTTGAGCTGGGAGCAGGAATACATTTTGCTTTAGCAGGCCAATGGGATACAGAAGAATTTCTACTGCAGTCATCAATCTCACATCCTAGGTGTATAAGAGGTGTGTAGACCTGCATAAGGATCTCAGTATAGAGTAGGGATGAAAGTTTCCATGTTAATAAAACTTTCCATAGAAATGTTCTTTATTTTGCCATGTGGCTTTTTTCTGCATCCAGAACATTGACGTTTAGCTTCTACCAGTTCCATCATCCAACATGGAGTCCCCAGGTGTCATTGCAAAGCTTAATAATTGCAGACTTATAAAATTCACTTTGGAAAGAAAAGCCCATAACATGCAAAGAAATTGAAAAAAAAAGGATTTGTCCTTGATTCCCTGCACATGATTGGATGGTTGAAGTAATTGAAGTCATCAGAGCTTTATCTCAACCACTAAACTAGGTGAAATATCCTTTGCAAGAAAATAATTCAAGTTGCTTAGTGAACAGTCTGGATTTATTTTGAAATAAACAATTAGTGTCAATGTTGCCCTCATATACCATCTCTCTGGGTTATGGTAATTTTATTTTCCATTGCTCCCCATGCCCCGTGTTCATTCCCCCTATTTGCAATGCTGGAAATGATATTTGGCAGCAGTTTGCCTGGAAATCCAAAAAAATTCACTCAATTTGTTCTGGGTCACCGGATTTGGGTTAAAATTCACTGTGGTGAATGGATCTGAAACTAAAGCTTCGGAGCCCCTTTAAAGGTTTCTGCTTTGTCCATTAGTATTTGTTCTCCCTGAATTCTTCTATGGTTTCTGCAAATTCAGGAGAAGGGAATTGGGTATTTGTGCTCATCACTGGTATAAGGATAAAAGTGGGTAGCTTTTAGCAAGCAGATATTTTTGGCTGATAGGAATGTTCGGATTTTTAGGTTTTAGGGTTCTATAGGAAGTGTGGGTTTTTGAATAGAGCAGTGGTGGTTGGATATTTCATCAGTTTAAATTTTTGCCACCTTTGTACCTTTGGGCATGATTCCCTTCGCTTTCCATTTTGGAGACTCAACAGGAATCGGGTCAAAATATCTGCAAAGTGAGAAAAATCACTCAGAGTATTGTTAATAGTAATTAAATGTAATTGTGAAAACTCTCTCCCATAGTTATCACCGGTACAAGTGTCCCCATTGGAAGATCCCCTCTTAGATCCTTGTTCCAAAAATAACTGTATAACATTTATTATATAATGTATAATAATATATAATATATAATAATATCCAATAGTTGTCAAATGTGCATGTATCAAAACTTGCCATAGCGATTTGAAACCAGATTTGTTAGCACATTCAGGGATTTCTGCAGCTCGCCATGAGCCTGTGATTGGCAGAAAAGGGAAGTTTAGATGCTTGATTTGAATTACAAAGGTTGACATTTTCAGGGGTCCTTATGATTATTAATGTGGTGCCAGTTATACCCACGTATAACTTTTTTCCAGTTCATAATCTAAAGATATAGATTGGGGTGTCATTTACTTTAAGGGCGTTGATGTGCCATGGCATGCCTTACACTGCCATATCTATGCCAATGTTTACTGTGATTTGGTGCACTAGGTCAGCAGTCTCCAACCATTCCAACCTCACGGACCACTAAATTCATAATTTTTAATCCTGTGGACCATTAATACAAATTTTTAAAAAAAGATAAATACATTTGTATAATAATGATCTTCCTAATGGTGCTGACAAGGACTGTGGCAGCTCTGATTCATTGATCAGCTCACAGTTAGGTGAAGTATTACTACTGTTACTATTATCATTATTTGTGTTATCTTTGGTATTAATAAAGAAATGTAAAATATTTGTTTGCTTTTTCTCACTCATTATGGGTATATTTCATTCTAAGACCAAACAAGAAATGATAGTTATAAAAGTCAAACTATTTGATGCCATTATTATAACAGTTATAGAAAACACACAGCTAAGGTCATACTTACCTAAAGGAGCATCTGAGAAATAAACAAATAAAATAAAACAATCGGATGGGAATCGGTATTGGCGGAGCGGGGTGACTGTTGTAATGGTGGAAACAATACTGAACTGTACGGCTCGGCAACGATTGCCTCATACAACTTAATACTACACTGACGTCACGCTGCGCCTCCCTTGTTTTTCTGTCTTTAGTACAGTTTGTGAATTTAGTGAAATATAAAGGCGAAAATTGTCATTCAGAATATAAGAATTTATTAGAATATTATTATTAATAAAACTTATATTAAAAATTGCAAATGATTTCCAAATTGTTTTGTGGACCACCAAACTTTCCTTGCAGACAACCAGTGGTTCATGGTTGGTGACCACTGCGGTTGGTGATCACTACCAATGAGTGCACGGAATAACACCGCATATGTGCCCCTTTGTGACCCCTGTAAGCAGGTTTTTGAAGATAAGGTAGGGTAGACAACCGAAATGTAAATGAAAAAAGAATGTAAATATAGGGCCTGATTTATTGAAGCTCTCCAAGTCTAGAAAAGATGAACTATCATGGAGGAACCTAGATGATCCAGCACACCTAACAGTTAATCATTTTTAGGGAATCCATACAGGTTTGCTGAATACCCTGGATTCCATGATAGTTTTTCTTCTCCAGTGTTAGAGAGCTTTATTAAATTAAGCCCATGGTATGTTACTTGCACAAGAAGAGAGATGACCTAAAATTTAAAGTGCTGAAAGCTGGCCTTAAGCCCTTAGATGGCTGTACTTAGGCTGAGATTATGTATTCAGTCTGCTGCAGGCAGGAGGAAACACTTCCTAAGTCTTCCTTCCTTTAGTGATCAACTGTACATTGGGCCTGATTTATTAACCTCCCTAGCGGTAATCTCAAGTGTGACTCGGGTTGGATTTTACCTGCAAATAGCGGTAATCCCGAGTCACACTCGGGGTAGCTTTAACCTAAAACAACTCACTTTCCTTACTCCGTTGTCGTCCTCCTGCATCCTGCTGGTCCCTGCAGGTCCTGGGGACACATCCGTCTTCTTCAATCTACAGCCGCGCAATGCAGAGACCGGGGTTTCCTGGTGACATTGATACATGCGTCGGTGCGAGCGGGAGTTTTGGCAGGAAATTCAAGTAATTTAGATAGAAGATAGCTGTATTGAGACCAATACAAATTTTCACATAATATATATATATATAATTATATATATAATATATATGCTACTATACACTTACATTACATTTTTTTTTGTTTTTTATTTGAAGTTTATTTTTTTAAATTTGTTAAACATTGGACATATTTCGGTTTGTTATGCCTAAGAATTTTAGCCTACAATGTAAAATAAATTTCTATGCAAAATGTAACACTTTTTGCATGGAAATTCGGACGGAAATAGAACACTAGGGAGGTTAAAGCTCTCGAAGGCTGGAGAGGATACACGTTCATCAGTGAAGCTGGATGATCCAGCTGGATGAAAACATTTGCTAACCCAGGTTCACTGATAAAAGTGTATTCTCCAGCCTTGGAGAGCTTTAATAAATCAGGCCAATTGCATCTCAACAATCACAAGGTAAGTGCTGGATGTTGGTGCACACAGGTACCCGGATTTACATAATTGTGTTATCTCAGTCCAAAAAGTGACCCTGGATAATGGCTGAACAGATATGGCTCAGGTGAGCACTGTGAAAGGTAATAAATCCCTGGAAGTGTTACACTGACACATCACTTGGCAAACACGCACCTAACATTAAAAAATCTATTTGATGCTCAGCTTACTTTAAACACACAAAGGAACACAATACAACATTAGGAAGGATTTTCTATAGTTATCTTCTATGTGCAGATGATTTGCACTGCGGCCAGCTTGGAACGCTGCGTGCGCTCTGCATATGTGCGTTCAGCTGCCATGTGTCAGGAAGCACGCTGCGTCACACTGCCAACATCCAAGGACAGAAAAGCGGGGAGCGGCATTCAATCACAGCGCTAAACGGGGCATTGGTACAGGCGGCCGCTGTGGATAAATTCTCTGCCTTAATCCCATTCAAATCTCCCTCCCCTCCTCTCCAAACCAGAATAAATGATTGCAATTTGTGCAGTAATTACAATCTGTTTCACTGTTCTGCGTGGTAAGTCAACTGGAATAATGGATTTACTTCAACAATTCAATGCATTACAGTTTTATTACATTGTACAAGCTTGATCTATTAGTTTTATGTTCGGATTAGAAAATGTTGTGTCTGTGTTAGTTTACCGCTGATTTAGTCCATTTAAATAGAACTCGGATAATATAATATGCCCGAGACAAGCTTGCGGTAACAGGCGCTGGAGGGTATATTTTATTTTTTGCACCTAGCGAGCCCAGGTACGAGATAAGTGTGGTCCGAGTTGCGGCACCAATATGGATCATAAGCTGGCACCGCTGATGTTTTGCTGCAGATGCTTCTTGGTGGTATCATGGGGTGATAGCGTTAAGGTCCATGCAGGTGCTAGATTTTAGTTGCTTAAGTCAATTATTCACAATTGCCTTGGGTGTAAATCCAACGTCAGGTGTTCCATGACATTGTTTAAAGATATAAACATATTAAGGGCTCGTTCAGATGGAGCGGTGAGGTTGTTGTGTGATTAATGCTTCCCACCCATGAAATATGTTCCTGGATGGCAATCATTGGGGGGCAAGGGGTACTGATCAAATGGGCTTGGCTTTTGCAATGCTGGAACTTTTAGACACGGGAAGAGCGGGATCCAAGAAGTTTACCTAGTATGGGCTCCAGAAGTTTCTAATGGCGGCCCTGCAGGTAGAGTCTTACCTGCGGCTGCCCATAAGGCATTCAAAGAGTTGGTAATTGGGGCTTTGACTGTTTCAATAGAGCCAGGGCAGTGCCTGAAACAACTGAGCAGCTGGCCAAGTGCAAACGCCAGGAGCCGCCAAAGAACCATTACTACCGTTATAACCTATAATGAAGAGACAGATAACAGGCACTATTGGGGACCCATAGCAGGGCTCCCCCGGTTGTTTTTGCTTTCTTCATAAATCAGAACAGGTAGCTGATCTGGTCCAAAATCTGTCACTTAAACATATCCTTCAGAATTATTATTGATCACCTGTAAGGTAAATATTGACCTAAAAGATCAGCTATTACATAGAGGTTTGGGGTTCACCTTTTGGAGCTGGGTAATTAGTTACATTGTGGTTAAAGCTTGTGCACATTTGTTCTTTTACTATTCTTTCAGCACATGCCAATAGAAATGTAAAGAAAAAAACAGATTCAAGTCCAATAAGTCCAATGAAATGGTAAGTGATAGGTAAATCATCTAAGCACCCGACGCGTTTCGCCCAACCAGCTTATTCAGTTGAAGTTCAGACATAGCGAGGAAATGAATGGATTGGACTGCAGTTTTGATGAGACTTGCAGTGGGAAAGTTGCCTGCCAGTAAGAACCTAATGATCCCTTGGGCATTGATTCATGGCAGGGTAACCAGGGATTTTCCTAATACAAGATGCACATTCCAAAGATTATTAATGATTAACATTCAAATAATAAACCTCACATGAGCTTTCACTGATTGGGTTTATATCTATTTGGCTCTTACCAATCAAAGAGTGGCTTGCCATTATTTTTACAACCACTTTCCATCGACTAAAGCAGCCGATGTCCCTATGAAAACCTCCTAGCCAGAATACCGATTCCGGCTTATGTCACGGTCGATGATAAAATGGAAAATGCCGTTTTATAATAAAGGAAAATAAGATTCCTTAAACGCAAGGAAAGGTTAATATATTCTAAATAGACATTATGTATAGAATGTCATATCTGTCAGCTTTCATTACGGCGCCGTGCTCAGTGAGAAGGATTTGATCTCTTTTGCCACTGTCCTAGCATATCCGAATCATAGACAGCCAGCAGCGACCAGCCATCCACCACAGGCTGGCACCGAATGTACCCGAGTGAAAAGGCAGCCGCAAGAACCATCTGTTACAGATTCCTAGCGGAGCCAAGATGTTCAGTGAAGTGCACGACATCCCGCTCGCCAGCCCCTTCGCCTGTGCAACTTATTAGTGTTACAAGTGAAATTATCTTCTGCAAACAGTGGGGGAGCCATAATCCTTATGGAACGAGACTTCTACCAGCTGATCCGGACTTCTTTTGTTCAACTTACAGAAAGGAGCACTTGTAAATTTAATTACAACCTTCAAGGGGGATATAACTTATGTTTTATTAAGCGCGATAATCTCTCGAGCTGCGGCCTGATGTGCGATTACGTTACGCCGCCACCACCGCTTTGGCGGTGGTTCGTTTGTCTGGTCCGGTTTTTTTCCCTTTATGTAAAAAAAAAAAGGTGGACGATTCCAGTGTCAGTTACTGGTATAACAATAAAATGATGAATAGGAAATAGAACAAAGAAAATGGTAATTATTGGGTAAAAAAGCCAGTTTTTGTGCCATTGGAGAGATCTCTACACACTTGGAGACATCAGGAGGTAAAAAGAAATTTCTCCAGACCAGCCCTTGCCAAGCTTTTTAACCCAAGGAATCTTTGATATAAAACCAAGTTGTTGGGCGTTAGTGGGAAGAACATTCGTGGGAAGATCATTGGTCTCATTCTGATGGCTTATTCAAGTGGTATTTGCCCCCAAAACATGCAGATGGGAAGTCAAATTGGCCCCAGCTTAAGGAACCCCCCCTAGCAACTTCAGGAGGAACGTTAGGATTCCAGGGAATCCTGGTTGAGAATGGCTGCTCTACAATAAAGGGAATTTCCATTCTCGTCCTGATTTTAGGATTTTTTTAATGTATTTTTGTTCTGGTTTCAACCAGTTGTCAACTGTATGTTGCGTTGGCAATGGTCACTGGGGCACATAGGCAGGGCAAATTTACCTATTGGGGTTACATATAGCAATACCAGCTTAGCAGGGGATATAATCCTCTCTTACTTTATCCATAAAAATACGAAGACCTCCTATTAAAATAAATAAAATTCAGCATTTATTCCAAGTATATCTTAGTCCTGATGTCCCACCAATACCTATTGGTCCTGTCAGTGAAATCTGCCTACTGCGGCTTCTGGTAATGGAGAGGCAACAATGCTTCAATGCTCCTAAACGCAGAGCAAAGATGTCATAAATGGTTGCACTGCTAATTTTGAAGATTGTAGCTTGTCAATCAGCACCAGGCCACACCCAATCCCGCCCACATATTTCTTGATTGACAGCACCCAACCCCTCCCACTGTGATCTGTAGTGTCTAGGAGGGGAAGTTTAAGAGACTTGCTTGGACTCTCATCCAGGAGCCTTTAGTGGTTTTTTCTCATGGCACACCAATACATCGGCTGATGTATGAATGATTAAAAAGGCAAATTTAAATGTTTTTCATTCAGGTATTACCTTTACCTGTAGGCACTGTTTGAACCTAATGTTTGCCTGTTCAAATATGTTAAAAAGATCAACAGTTTCCATAGGGTGTACTTACTTTTTCACATGACTGTATACAATAGAAGCACATCAGCACATGTGATTTTTTTACACTTAATTTCTGAGATGCAAATATTACCATACAGGTTATAACGTCAGCATAGAAATACATTTCAAGCCCCTCTCTGTAAAGAAAAATGTAATAACATACACTAGTGAATCTATTTTGCAATAATTCCAGGAGCTTGTTGAAGCACTTAGGGTATTTATGACCCCAACGGTATTATGGGGTGAGATTTTTCACCGCACACAGCTAATTTGCCCTGGAATACAGCCAAATGACATATTTGAAGGAAACTTGTTATAGACCTGAGATACGTCTAGAGATAGGGGTGCCTAATTTACAAGCAGATCTAGGCTTTTGTAAAGTTTAGTTTAGCCTAAAGCTTCGTACACACGTCAGATTTTTATCGCCCGATAATCGGCATCGGCCAATTATCGGGCGAAAATCTGCCGTGTGTACAGTCGGTGTCGTCCATCGTCCGGACGACCGACCTGCCGGATCCACGGACGATGGACGACAGCCGATCCTAATGAAAGGGAAGGGGGGAGCGCACAGCAGGGTGCAACTCCCTCGCTCTCCCCCTCCCCTCTCCATAGAGCATGTATGTACAGCACCGTTCATGCATCGTGCACTCCCTTGTCGTTGGAAAGGATCGTGAAAGATCCTTTCCAACGACAAAAATTGGAAGTGTGTACGCAGCTTAACTCTTTCAAACCCTCTAAACCTCTTCATTGAAGGTCACCAATAACTGCATATACTCAAGTATAAACCAAGATTTTTCTTGAAAAAGACAATCTGAACCTTGAAAGACAAACCTGAAAGACAATCACAGTTTATACTTGGCTCACACCACTAGATAGCATTGTCTCCTTTTGTAAAGTTAATTATAAACTGTTACCTTCTGAATTTGTTATACACTTTACATGAGGACACAGAGCCATTTGCTTGTAGCCAATAATAATGCTCAAAAAGAGCATGGATAGGTGGTTACCTACCTACTGCTCATTTTGACATAATTTGGTCACCTTTGACTAACACATACAGTGTTATTTGTGTCTGGATGGTGTAGAAATGGATCAGAACTTGTGTCAGGTGCTATTGCTGTCTGTGATCCTACTCGGGAAGTCCATTCTCTCCATATGACCGGGTGACCATTGGCATCAAGTATAAAAGAGATGGGAAAGCCAACAGTTTAGAGTTTTCACAGGAATAGAAGAGGAGTCCCTTCAATGGGGTCAGCTGTTGTAACAGAGGATTTCCCTTACTTGAGAGTGATCTCCGTTACTTTCTGTTGGGGTTCCAAGAAAAAAAGTATGGTGTCTCTGTTAAAGAAACTTCCCTTTTCCTCACTAACACATGACAGTGGCTCCAAAAAAACTGACAAGTCTCCAAACTAGACAAGTATTCTGGTCCTGTAGGCGCTGATGGCTATGGTCTCTGTTATGTGTTTGTGGGTCATAAGTCATAGTCATAAGATGCTCAAAGTTGACCTATGTCCAGCTAGTTTGAGTTTAAATATGGATATGTTAATCATATCATTATATGATATATATCAATTATATATATATATATGATATGATATAATATAATATATATATTATATGATATATATCAATTACATGACTCGAGAAGTTCAGAGGTCACTCACAGGCTCTCCATTCCTCCCCCTAACTGATCTCCACCCAACTCAAAAATGACATCAAATTATAGTCCAAAATGGCCCAAATGGATGTTTATTGCACAGTACTATTAAATACACACTATTATTAACATATTTATTTAATTAATAATGATAATAACAAAAACATAAACATAACAAAACATTGTAACCTAACCCCACTTTGGTTGCTGGTCCTCGAAGGAGTTGACCTAACCACTTTTAATTTGGGATCTGCACCACGCTGATATGTTGGTTCCTAGCTGCACATACCACCGACCCTGGAACGATATCAACTACCTGCAGACTATCTCATCACCACAAATCCACATCCACTCGATGCCACCTCTCCATTCATGAGGTCCCATACCAGAGATGGTTCCCTCATAACGTTACCAATATACTGCCCTCCAGGACCCCAAACCGCCATCAAGGAAAAGAACTAAGAAGGAGAGATTACACCCCTAATCCCTCCTCACCAATTACAACCTAGACTTCACCCTGACCCCATTTATGTTTAAATAACTGGCCTGCTCCCCCTACTTTAAGTGATGTGCTTTCTGCCTAGCTCACTTTGTTCACCAGCTCCTGGCCCTTCTTTTTTGTATAAATGATCAAACTGGTATAAATATATCCTTTAAATAGATATGCAATGACGTCTTAGGAGGAAGCCATGTCCCCCCGTGGTCTTTAATGGCCAAGCTCCCTATCATTTGCTCAGAAATGAGCCCGGATCTCTACAGGTTTTCCATTTCTTTTTGATTCTCTATGGGGAGGCCCTCCCTATTTGTCTTAGGTCATTAAGACCTATTATTCTTTCCCCCTCTCTCCTCTCTCCCTATGTATCAATTTTGACTTTTACCAGTCTACGGTACCACTCACTTACCAACATTTTATTATCAAAATGAAGGGGTTGGAATCTGGAGAGCTGTGGGCTATAAGGGATTTTCCCTTAATTTGGAGGGATCTCCTCTTATTTTATATCATGCCTCTGACACAGGAAGTGAAAGTAAGTCTCTGAAATGGAACAAACATGGCAACATTTAAAAAAAAAAAAAGGTTTTAAATGTTCCCTATTCTATCCAAAACAAAATTTTCTTTGGTTTTCCATATATGGTGACTGGTAGAACCTGTTTTATATACCAGTGAAAGCTGCGTGCCTGGTGGAAACGCTCCCACCTCTCCGAAATGCTGGAGAATGGGTTTATTCGTTTTCGGATGAATGTTACCAAGATGTTATGCTAATAGGACATCTAATATGTGTCGGTGCGCCAACACGTCCCAGGGAGCTTGCTGTACAGACGGCAGTCTATGAACATTAACAATCTAGACTTCACACCTTATCAGAGACTACAAAGAGGCAGACACTGAGCTGTCACTCTCTTTATCGAGCCCCCTTTGATGCCATGATAGGCGAAGTTTTCCCAGCTCGCCCTATTCCACGTTCTGCGCAATTAAGGCATGCAGCTGCAACGGCATCGTTATCCAAGCAATACCGCCGGTGACCAAGCCCCATGAACGAGGATCTCTTTTATCTTCTGCTAATTGTTGGCATGAGGCATGCAGTAAAACAAAGGGGCTCATTGATTTACTGTTGAACCCGCAGGTAGCGTTTAAAGGGAGGAGGCTTGGAAAGACTTTGGGAACTAATAGCAGACAGCTGCTGTGTGCACTTGATAAATGTGAAGCTCTTGGCTTTGCATTGCCATCTATTACTTTGACTTTTTACACCAGGGATGCTTCTAGAAAGAGACAATAAAGGTGAAGGAACTTTTGGGAAGTTCCCAAAAGTTTTAATTAATGGGGATCTAATCTCTTTTAGGGTTTTTTGAATCTGCAAATATATGTAAATGGAATTAGCTTTTAAGCCAAACTACAGGCTAAACAAATATTGTGTAAATTTAAGGGGGCATGTGTGTTCTTACTAGAATCTTGGTTTGCTTTGTGCATTTCATCTAGATCCAGTAAGTAATCCATCACAAAATGCCTGTTCTTTGCCTTTTGTGCAGACTTCCTGTATTAAGACCAATCACTGTTGTTCTCTCCATTTGAGCAGGTTGACTGGTCTTGTATTTGCCCCGTAGCTGGTAGTGCAGTGCTTCCCAACCAGGCTTCCATGAACCATGGTGCAAGTGGTGCAGTGTTTCTCAACCAGGGTTCCTCCAAGGAGTGCTGGGATTCCTTAACAAATGAACCATTTGTACCTCTCCGGTCAGTGACCCCAATTATCTTTTTTGGCTATCTGTAAGGGTGACATTTTTCCCAATGGTCAGCAAAGTAAGAGGAAACCCTCCCATTGACCACCATGCTGTAATCTGTAAACTTTACCATGAGCCATTGAAACTGTTATTATTGTCACGGTTCACTAAAATCACTAAAAGTGATTTAGAATGTTAAGCTTGGGAAAGGCTGTCGTAGTAGATAGACCTTCTGGGTCTGTCCCATGGCTCCTCTCTCAACATAACCTATGGAATACACAGTAGTGTTATTTTCACCAAGACTGATATGTCATATTTGAATTTGGTGCTCACAAAGAGTATTTATATGCTTTGTGTCTATTGAGGAACATCTCTAAATTAATGTTAAAGAAGATAGTAAACACTTTTTCTACTGTATCATTGAAAGCTGATTTAATGAGATCAAATCACCACCTAAAGTCTCTTCAGAGACCAACCACCACTAGGAATATCAGAATTCTGCTCCCCATTGGGCTCAGTGGTTCTTCTTTTTGACCCCTATGTCCCTACAGAACAAGACATTAGTAAGACCACCCTAGAATATACAGTTTATTTTTGGTCACCTGTGTTCAAAAAGTATGTTGTGGAACTGGATAATATGAAGAGAAGAGAAACTAAACAGAAAAGTGTCATGGCGGAGCTCAACAATGAGGAAATATTCCCCCTTGAGAAGAGACAAAAAAGAGACCTTGTCACCAGACCATTCAATTCAGAAACAAACCTCCTATATCATATTATTTGCATACAATATATTTTATGTATCTTATGTACCTGTAAAACCTTCCCTTACATTAACATGCAAAAACCATGACACTGCTGATGGGAGCCATCATCTTGGTTGTGATATCAGGAGCCTTAGAGTCCTCCTTTACGTATCGCTCTCTATGCAGAGAGGTGAGGGCATCGGAGAAGGAGCTTGGTCAACACAAATGGTAATAAACACTACTTGATGAGGAGAGGGTGATGATGTCCAAGGTAGGAGGGAGCGTGTTGGGGAATTGACTTCTTTGTAGTGTAGTCAAGTTCGAAATCACATTGCAAGCTAAAAAAAGGGTTGGTAACAGGGTCTCTTTATGGACGGGGAATATGATGTAAATGCATAATGGGTCCATATAGTTGCACAGTTGTTCACCAGCTTATACCCATTAGGCCTGAGACTTCACAACCAGTTTGCTCTCCAATTTCCCTGCAGAAGATGCATCAGGAGAACTCAGTTGGACTGTGGTACCAGGCTATGAGCAGGAATGGGAGAAGTAAATATAATTTTCCTTAGTACGTTCCATTTTCAACTCTTCCAGGGTAATGGAAAGTTGGCTTTAGGCACCCAATGGGTGGTCCTTTAGGACATAGTTGGTTATGGTTGGAATGTAGGCTCCATGGTGAGGACTCTACAGTATTATGAATCCTGTATTAAGTATTAGGACCAATCACTGTTGTTCTCTCCATTTGAGCAGATTGACTGGTCTTGTATTTGCCCCCAAGCTGGTAGTGCAGGGCTTCTCAATCACACTTCCATGGAACCATGGTGCAAGTGGTGCAGTGTTTCAACATCAATAATAAAGGTGTACTTGCACTTTAAAGAAGAACCCAACAAATGTTGATGTTGGAATGGTCAATAAAGTCTTAGCAACCTGCAAAAAAAGAGAAGAAAAGATTTTTTTTCCTCCTCAAACAAAGCACCTTTCATCCCTCCCAAGTCAGTGGAGCAGAACCAGGGAGAATGATATTGGTAACTCAGCGGTCTGCAAAGCTGGACTTTACAGGAAGTGATACAAAGAATGCAGACATTCTGTATATTCCACGCAAAGACAATGGCTGCTTTGTTGTCCTGAAACATTAAACATGGAAGAGAAGCCAGCAATGAAGAAGGAGCGAGATGGCCACGTCTTAGGTTTCAGCTGCCCATGTCACCAGTCCTGACGAGGGTCTAAACACGGGTAATCGGGTCTAAGGATAGTAAATATTTAGACAGCACAAAATTGCAGCTAATATTCACTTTTGAAGACTTTATCATGGAACTGGCAGGTGGCATCTCACACTTTATAGATTGCACAATGCTTTGAATTCCTTTGCTAGACGTCAAGTGAATAGCTGGATATGCAGAGGAAGAAAATAAATAAATCAAAAATGTTTTACCTGTGTAAAACCTACGTTTGTGGTTCCGTTAAGCGAGGTTATGTCCCCCTGCAAAACAGAGCATCATGGTAGTGACCTCCTTTCTCTTCCCAGCAGTTTACAATACAGCTTGGTCACTGGCTCATCCCCAGCTGCTGATTGGACAATAAAAGAGCACTCTGATGGGGTCATGAGTCTGCTCTCTGCTCTTGTTTTAAATGGACAGCACTGCAGAAACACCTAGACCTGGATTAGCTATCAGTGTTGGATTTGATACTTGTCTTAAGTTGAGTTGAGTGAAATTGTTCACTTGGGCAAATTAAGTGATTTTGCATTTTTTCCAGTCACATTACTCCCAGAGTCCATTGTGAACATTCTCAGCTAGTTAGAACATTCAGGGAAGCCCAGCAACCTGTTAGCATGGGAAAAGAGGGTAGAGGTGTATTATCCTTTGTGCTCCTGTTCTTTAGTGACCCCATGCCCCAGTAAACCCTATGAACCCCAGTAAACCTATACTCCAGGGACCCTGTGCTCCAATGACCATTTGTGCTCCAGCGACCCACGGCTGATCCAGAGGAAGGCAAAACAAAATCCCTTATGAAACCTGATCCAATTTTTCTCCAACAACCAAAACATAAAAGAGAAATGGAACAACAACTGATTGTGTTATTACTTACACCAGTATATACAACTGATTATAATATTTGTATTTAGAGCCACATCCTGCTTTTTTAACAATCAGCTGACCTGGTTTAAAATAAGCCTCAGGAACTCTATTTCACATTTCCACGGCTTTAAATATAAATCTTTACATGTGTAGGGTAAATCTCTTTTACTTCGAGTGCCCCCTTGTCATTTGTATCGACCCCAAAGTGAATAGCTTTGCTCCAAGTTCACTATATGGGCCATCTTTGTATATATGGTGATCCCTCCTTAAACACTTATCAAGGGATGGCCCAGCTCCTCAAGGCCTCCTGTCAGTTTAGTTGCCCGGCTTTTTGGGAACCGATGAACAAAACTGAGCTGCATACTCAAAGAGAGGTCTATTAGTAATGGATATGATTATATCCATGTGAAGAATGAAAATACATTTGCAAAGACATCAACCTCAATATACTTGACCTTAAATTTTGGCCAATAGTGCCCAAGATCACACAGTGACCAGAAAAATTTCCAGAATTTTTAAAAATAAGTCAGGAAAATCTCTGTGCCCAATAAGTGTATTCAGCCATCAGATACACCATTACTGCTTGCCATGGTTGACCCTAACTTTGCATTGGGCTCTTAACCAATATTGGCTGGAACCCTAAATTAGGTTGATGGGTGTTTTTTTTTTTTTAATGCTGCATTTGCACACATTTTTACAAGAAAGACTTTTGTTAATCTTGGTTTAGCTGCAGTATAAATGCACCCAGGTAAGGTATGCTGCATCTAAAGAAATGCAGTGCAATGCAAAGCGGGTCAATTGCAACTTCTTATCTGCTATGTGTACTGCTCAATTAAAGTTAAAAAGATTTTGCTGATTTTTTCTTGACATGAATTTCAAATTATTTGATGTTTAGGGTAAATTCATACTTGCTTTGAGATTGAGGGATTCTGTGCGGCTCCCTATGGCTGGCACTTCGCCTGGTGCTCTGCCACTTCCAACACAGCGCTCCCTAGTGGCAGCAATTCCCTGGCATGAGGAAGCCGTATAAGCATCCCAACACTAACACCAGTGTGAACATGGGCCTTGGGGTGGTAATCGGGGCTTTGATCACCATACTGTGAGTACTCTAGGTTGGAGATATGTAGACATTTCCTTGTAGTAGTGTAACACTATATCTAGAAGTGGCACTCAGGTTGTTTCTTTGCAAACATAGCTGATTCCTATTTTGGCCTATTGCTTTTACTACTGTTGGCTATAAAGAACAAGCTGACTTCCACTTCCATAAATGGTCCCGATTCTTTAAAACTCTCCAAGACTGGAGAGGATAGACTATCATGGAAGAGTTTAGGTGATTCAGCAAACCTGGACCTGGACTAGGATTGAAAACATTTGCCAGCCAGGAGAAAATAATTTTAAGCAATCCATTACAGATTCCCTGGATAACCGAGGTTCTCCCATGTTAGTCTATCTTCTCCAGTCTTGGAGAGCTTTAAAAAATCCGGTCCAATGTGTCCATCTGAAAAGTGACATCCATTGTGCAGAAATCACGTTATTATGAACCTGGATAAAACAGAACTCATCATCATCCCCCCCTCAAATTCCAAATCTCCCCCTGACATATATCTAACTGATATAACACTGTTATTCGGCCCTCCCCTCTGGCACTTTGTCTTGGTGTCACCTCTGCCCTCTCATTTATCCCCCATATTCAGAACATTTCCTGGTAA